>NC_134098.1:100827977-100835477 GCF_000715075.1 Nicotiana tabacum | reverse complement strand
ACTAACGTCCCTTTTGCCGGGGGCGCTGTATCTTTAAATGAATGCAGGTGGTTCCACAGTAGGAGATATGGATCAGTGATAGCAGTACACCTTCTTCCCAGCTGACTTGGTAAGCCCCACTTCATCCCGGGGTCATGTATCTTTTGTTCTTTGTGTATTCTGTTTGAGGTATAGTCGGGGCCTTGTTGCCGGCATTATCATTGTACTCTTCGTTATCTATAGAGGCTCCGTATACAAAGTGTGGGTTGTATATTGGTGTTGGGAAAGTCAAACTCGTTATGTTGTGTTTGAATTACTATTTCCACTTCAGATTATGAAAAATGATGAAAACTATTGGTAATGAATTGTTATTGTACACATGATAATGTTTTTTGTCTAATTAATGAAATTATGTATTATCTTCATTCGTGGATGAGTTGGGTAGAAGGAAATCTAACAGGCTTGCTCGGTCGGGTTCACTCCGTTGAGCGCCGGTCGCGCTCTTCGATTTTGGGGTGTGACAAACTTGGTATCAGAGCCTAAGGTTTTAAAGTGTCCTAGGATGTCTCGGAGCCGTGTCTAGTAGAGTCCTTATTATCGGTGTGTTGTCGACCACATCTATAATTAGGATGCTACATGGGCATTTAGGAATAATACCCTTCTTTCATGTTCTTGATCGTGCGATAAAGCTGGTTGTAAGATTGTTCCTCCTTTAACTCCTGAGTTGCTCTAATTTTCAGTACATGGCACCTAAGAAGAAGGCAAGAACTGACCAAAGAGCCAATGTCACCCCAGGATTGGCAGTTAATCCTATAATTGATGATGCGGGTGAGAACCCGAGGAGTGAGAATATTCCTCCAGTTACTACACTGCCTGACTCTACTACAACTGATCAGACCGCACCTGTCCAAACTCCTACAGAAGGTGCAACGGTTCCTCCAACTGATATTCCAATTCCACCTCCAGCTCCAGCTTCCGATTCTGGCGTGTCTTATGTTGCTCTTAGGGGAGCCATACAAATGTTGACACAGATAGTGGCATCTCAGGCCTAGAGATCGAGTGTTGGGCCTACTTCTTCCAGTCATCCAGGGGAACTTGCTAGTTCCAGGATGAAAAAGTTTCTCCAGCTAGATCCTCCAGTGTATACGAGTACTGATCCCGAGGAGGACCCCAAGGACTTCATTGATGAGATGCACAAGACTCTTCGGGTTATGCATGCAACAGAGACGGAGGGAGTAGAGTTGGTCTCCTACCACCTGAAAGGGGTGGCCTATTCTTGGTCTGAGTTGTTGGAGGAATCCCGTGAGGAGGGAAGTCCTCCGGCAAGGTGGGGTGAATTCACAGATGCCTTTATGGATCATTTCTTGCCTGCCGAAACTAAGGCAACCCGTGTCGCTGAGTTTGAAATTCTGAAGCAGGGTAGTATGAATGTGTGGGAGTATATCATATGAAGTTTGCGCGCATGTCCAAGTATGCTATTCTCATGTTGCCCACTATGGAGGCTAGAGTGTTCCAGTTTGTACAGGGCCTTAGCCCCTTGGTTATCAATGAGGCCTCTATAGCTGCCTTGAATTCCGATTTGAACTATGGTAAGATGGTGGCATTTGCTCAAGCCACAGAGACCCGCAAATTGAAGAATAGAATGGAGCGTCAGAGTAGCAGCAAGGCCTGGTCCGCGGGCAACTTTGGTGGTTCTTCCGGTGGTGGTGGTGGTAGGTTGGTATTCAGGGGAGGCTCATCAGTACCATCCCAATCATTCGCCCAGTCATCGATGGGTGCACAGTCATCTGGGCCCAGTCAGGGCAACAGGGGACCTAACCAGCAAGGTCGGCCCGACAGAAGGTTTCAGCAGCGGAGGCTTCCATGCCCTAAGTGTGGGAGGATGCACTTTGAGTCCTGCTTCATGGACCTACCAGTATGCTTTGGGTGTGGTGTGAGGGTCACATTTAGAGAGATTGCCGCTCGTCCCACCGAAATATGGACAGAGGTGCGGCACAGCTAGCTAATTCTGCAGCTACTGCATCCACAACACCTCCAGCTCGAGGCACCCCAGCACCCGCAGGGCGTGGTGCAGCTAGGGGTGTTGCACAAAATTTGGGAGGACCCAGCAGATTTTATGCTATGCGGAAGCATCGGGAATCAGAGACTTCTCCAGATGTTGTCACAGGTCTATTGTCTGTCCAATCCCATGATGTATATCCTCTTATTGATCCCGGTTCCACTTTGTCATATGTCACACCTTATGTTGCTATAGAATTTAGGATAGAACCAGAACAACTTCATGAGCCATTCTCCGTATCTACTTCGGTTGGTGAGTCTATTTTGGCCGCGCGGGTTTATAGGGATTGTGTTGTCATGTTTCGTGGTTGGGATACCGTGGCCGATCTTATTGAATTGAGAATGGTCCAATTTTGATATGATAATGGGGATGGATTGGCTTTATTCATGTTTTTCCAAGCTTGATTACCGAACCAGAACTATTAGGTTCAAATTTCCAAATGAGCCAGTTATTGAGTGAAAGGGTGATGATGTAGTGCCGAAGAGTAGGTTTATTTCTTACCTTAAGGCCACGAAAATGATCAAAAAGGGGTGTATTTAACATTTGGTCTGAGTTACGGACACCGATGTTGAGGCACCTACGCTTGAGTCTGTGCCTGTTGTGAATGAATTTTCAGGAGTCTTTCCGAATGAACTTCCCTAGATTCCCCCAGACAGGGAGATTGATGTTGGGATTGATGTGATGCCAGACACGCATCCTATATCTATTCCTCCCTATAGGATGGCACCAGCATAATTGAAGGAACTAAAGGAGCAGCTGAAGGACTTGTTAGAAAAGGGTTTCATCCGGCCGAGTGTGTTGCCTTGGGGTGCACCGGTCTTTTTTGTAAGGAAGAAAGATGGGTCACTGAGAATGTGTATTGACTATCGGCAGCTTAATAAGGTAACAATCAAGAATAAGTACCCACTTCCAAGTATAGATGACTTGTTTGACCAATTGCAAGGTGCTAGGTACTTCTCCAAAATTGATTTACGATCTGGGTATCACCAATTGAAGATCAGGGAGCGGGATTTCCAAAAACAGCTTTCAGAACCCGATATGGACACTTTGAATTTTTGGTGATGTCTTTTGGGCTAACAAATGCCCCAGCATCTTTCATGGATCTTATGAATCGAGTTTTTAAGCCATTCCTAGACTCTTTTGTGATAGTGTTTATTGACAATATTATTGTATATTCACAAAGTTGAGAAGACCATGCCGATCATCTCAGGGTAGTTCCGCGAACCCTAGATCAGCACCAGTTATATGAAAAAGTTTTCAAAGTGTGAATTTTGGATTGAATCGGTTATATTCTTGGGTCATGTAGTCTCTAGTGAGTTAATTAAGGTTGATCCTCAGAAAATTTCAGCTGTGAAGAATTGGCTGAAACCTACAACTCCAACAGAGATTCGCAGATTCTTAGGCTTAACTGGATATTACAGGAAGTTTGTGGAGGGGTTTTCTACTCTTGCCTCCCCATTGATTAAATTGACGCAGAAGGCGATTAAGTTACAATGGTCAGATGCTTGTGAAAAGAGTTTCTAAGAATTCAAAGCAAGATTGACTACGACACCGGTGTTGACTCTACCAGAGGGTATAGATGAATTTGTGGTATATTGTGATGCTTCAAGAATCGGGCTTGGATGTGTATTAATTAACAATGGAAAGGTTATACCTTATGCTTCTGGGCAACTCAAGAATCATGAAAAGAACTATCCAACACATGATTTAGAACTTACGGCAGTGGTATTTGCATTGAAAATTTGGCGTCATTATTTATATGGGGTCCATGTTGATATATTCACGGACCATAAGAGCCTTCAATATATTTTCAAGCAGAAGGAATTGAATCTAAGGTAGAGAAGATGTCTTGAGTTACTCAAGGACTACGACATTGATATTTTATATCATCCGGGAAAGGCAAATGTTGTGGCAGATGCTCTTAGTTGGATATCCATGGGTATTTTGGCTCACTTGGAGGCATATCAAAGGCCATTGGCCAAGGAAGTTCACCGATTGGCTAGCTTGGGAGTTCGTCTTGCGGACTAGCGGACTCTAGTGAAGGAGGGGTAATTGTTCAAAATAGGGCTGAATCATCGCTTGTTGTGGAAGTAAAAAAGAAACAATACAACGATCCATTGTTAGTGCAATTGAAAGAGGGGATTCATAAACATAAGACCATGGCCTTTTCTCTTGGCATGGATGATGGTACACTAAGGTACCTAGGGCATCTATGTGTTCCAAATGTAGATGATCTCCGGGAAAGAATCATGATCGAGGCTCACACTTCTAGGTATTCCGTGCACCCAGGTTCTACAAAAATGTATCATGATCTTAAGAAAGTCTATTGGTGGAATTATATGAAGAGGAATATAGAGGACTTTGTGGCAAGGTGTCTGAGTTGTCGGCAAATGAAGGTTGAACACCAACAGCCCGGTAGGTTGGCACAAAACACAGAAATTCCAATGTGGAAGTGGGAGATGATTAATATGGACGTTGTGGTAGGATTACCTCGTACTCCTCATAAGTTTGACTCAATTTGGGTGATTGTGGATCGACTCACGAAATTAGCACACTTTTTGCAGGTTAAGTCTATCGACACAGTGGAGCAGCATGCTCAGTTGTATATCAATAAAATAGTCAAGTTGCATGGCACCCCAGTCTCCATCATTTCTGATCGGGGAGCACAATTTACTGCTAATTTTTGGAAGAAATTTCAGCAAGGTTTGGGCACTCAGGTGAATCTTTGTATTACCTTTCACCCGCAGACTAATGGGCAGGAAGAGCGAACTATTCAAACGCTTGAGGATATGTTGTGTGCTTGTGTTCTAGATTTCAAAGGTAGATGGGGTGATCATTTACCACTCATAGAATTTGCCTACAACAATACCTATCACGCTAGAATTCAAATGGTACCGTTCGAGGCTTTATATGGTAGGAGATGTATATCTCCCATTGGGTGGTTTGAAATTGGGGAAGCGGAGTTGATAGGGCCAGACCTCGTGCATCAGGCCATGAAAAAAGTTAAAATCAGTAAGGAGCGGTTGAAGAATGCTCAGACTCGTCAGAAATCCTATTCGGATGTTCGTCATAGGGATTTGGAGTTCAAATAAGATGGTTGGATATTCTTGAATGTTTCCCCCATAAAGGGTGTAATGCGATTCGGTAAGAAAGGGAAATTGAGTCTGAGATATGTCAGACCGTACAAAATTATTCAGAGGATCGGTGAGGTGGCGTACAAGCTTGAGCTAACACCTGAAATGTCATTAGTACATAGTGTTTCATGTATCTATGTTGAAGAAATGAGATCCGACACTCATTATTCCGGTTGAGACTATTGAGATAAATGAGAAATTGACTTACGAAGAGATTTCGGTTTTTATTATTGATCGACAAGTCCGAAAATTGAGAAATAAAGAAATTGCCTCCGTGAAAGTGTTATGGCGAAACGAACATGTTGAAGAGGCTACTTGGGAGGCCGAGGAAGAAATGAAGAAAAAGTATCCTTATTTATTTGAATAGCCATGTATTTATAAAGTTTTGATCTATGAAAATTCTAAGAATTGCTTTTAATGAATTATGTATCATTTGTAAAATTGGTGTTAAGGGTGATCCTTTCTGGTAATATATTGCTTGCGAGGCCGCATGTGGTGTTGTTTTGTATTATGTTACGTCGTTGGATTATGTATATGTTGTTAGGATGTGTTTCTGGGGCTTTCTGACAGGTGGATAGGCCCAGTTACAAGGGAAACTCTAGCGAAATTTTTGGAAATTTAGGGAGTTAGTCAAATTTGGGGTTGCTGGTGTGTGGTATGAAAACTGAGTTGCATATGATGATAATAATAGGTTTTGACCCTCATTCGAGGACGAATGATACTAAGTGGGGGAGAATGTAAGGCCCCATAAAATTGTTGCAAAAGAAAGTAATGTTGCGTAGTGCCGAATTGGTTTTACGTGTTGAGTATAATAGAAATTCTTTGCGGTTCGCAAGCTCGCTGCGGTTCGGACGTTTTGGGTTGAACAATGCACCGGAAAGTAAAGGAGAATTTTTGGCAGAAAAATGCATTTCTGCGGTCCATTATGCAACCGCAGAATCACTCCGCAGGCCGCATAATGGCTGCAGAAGTGAGGCAGGAGAGGGTCAGTCTGGAAGCAATTATACGGTCGACTATGCGACCGCATAACTGTTCTATGGTGCATTAAGCGACCGCAGAACAGTTATGCAGACCGCATAGTGACCGTAGACGCATGCAGATTTTTGGTCATTTTGGTCTGCAATTATGCAACCGATATGCAGTCCGCATATTGATTATGCGATCGTTGACCTTGTTCCGGAGCTCCATTTTGGGTTTTTAAAACCCGACCCTACTTCGTTAAATACATTCTTTGGGCTATTTTTGAGCTATAATCTGACATTTTAGAGTGAGAGAGAGTGACCTAGAGTAAGAAGGTGTTCTTCAATTATTGTTCTTTAATTCTTGCTCAAGTTTTGGAAGATTAAAAAGGGAAACTCACTAGGTCTTCATCCTTGAGAAAAGATTCTACACCCTAACCCTTAATTTCGAATTTTGTCTGAAAATGGGTAATTAGCAAGATAAATTTTGGGAATGAGAGTTGTTTATTTTACATGCATGTGATATCAAAGGGTGTATGATGATTGTTGAACTAAGCATGGTAAATATTGGGTTGTGGGATGATGGAATCCTCCATAAAAGGACCTTGAAACCTTGTGTACACCTAGTGTTTGATAAAATGCTCAAATGAGCTAGAACCATGATCATCTTCCTAATTTTGGTTCAATTTGTTATATTTCAAAAATAGATTGAAGTTGCTAAGAATTCCGAAATATTTAGAGTGTAAGGAAGCTCAAGTGAGGTATGTTGGCTAAACTCTTCTTTAAGAATTGGAATTCTCATTATCCTTGTAAGTTCCAAGATGTTGATTACAAATCAAGTATTCCGATAAGTTTTGTGATAAAGATAGATGTTCAATTTGTATTTCAAATGCTCTTATCATATTGCATTATAAATTGAGGATCTGTTCCAAACTATGGATTGTGTATCCACATGTTATAATTTCAAGTCGTGATTTTACACACACACACACACACACACACACACACACACACACACACACACACACACACACACACACACACACACACACACACACACACACACACACACACACATATATATATATATATATATATATATATATATATATATATATATATATATATATATATATATATATATATATATATATATATATATATATGAAAGGCGGCATAGCCGCTTTATATTGGTCTTGGAATCGTTGATGCATTTCCAACCGCATACATTGGGGTAAGGAAGCATAGCCACTTTGTGTAGGTTCTTGGTACTGTGGTTATACATCCACCCGCATACATTGGGGTGAGGTGGCAGGGCTGCTTGAGTAGAGTTGTGGTATTGTACTTACACCTCCACCTGCATACATCG
>NC_134098.1:100817977-100825477 GCF_000715075.1 Nicotiana tabacum | reverse complement strand
TCAAACTGACTGCAATCTTTTTTTGTCCATGAAGATCCCAGTAGAGCGCCTTCTACTTCTAATAGGCCATGAATTAGATCAGAATCATTCTCAACGAGCCCATAAGAAGTGATCCCATTTTTTTCATCAGGTCCGGATAAAGACCAAAGATCTTGAGCGACCGATCCGGCAGAACAACTCAAAAGATAAAGAAGTATCGTTAATCTCTTCATGCTCGTTCCAAGCTCGAAGTACCATTTGTACAAATAAGAATCCCCTTCGTTACATGATTTCTTCTTCATATAGATAGATATAGGATCTATGGGGCAATTACTTAGAAGTACATTTTGTGCTACAGCCCTTCCTATCTGATAGAAAAGGATCCCATGATCCTGAACCGATCTTACCTGGGATCGCAAATCCCAAGTTTGTCTATGAAGAGCGGATCTAATTGTATTAGTGTCTATAATTGATTTCTTCTGTGTAATACTAATCGATAGGACCTCATTGGTAAGTGCTACAAGATCTCGTGCATTGGAACCCATGGTTATGGACCCGAATCCGTTAGTATGGAACATTTTCTTTTCCAAGTGAAATCCCCTAGTATATGAAAGAGTGAAAAAGTGCTTTCGTTGTTGTGGAAGAAGAAGCCTTCGTATCTTAATGCGCGTATTCAATTTATTCGGAGCTATTAGAGCGGGATCCACTTTTTGGGGAATATGAGTAGAAGCAATAACAAGAATATTTCTAGTAGAACATCTTTCAAAATCCCTTGAGAGATGGTTCACTAATAGACCGAGGGCGAAGTCATTCGAATCATTCACATCCAGATCATGAATGTTTGGAATCCATATTATGCAAGGAGACATTGCTTTTGCTAATTCGAATTGAAGGGTGATAAAAAATCGGTCTATTTCCGGCATCATATCCATAGTTAGCCCATTCATCCTAGTTAGGAGTTCCAGCTCCGTATCAAGGTCACGTTCGATATCGGCACTAGCATCAAGATTGTCACTATCATCAATATCATCACTATCATCAATATTGATCTCATCAAGAAGAAAACCTTTAGGCTTGTTATCCAGGAACTTGTTCAGAAATACCGTAATGAAAGGAACATAGGAGTTTGTCGCTAGGTATTTAACCAAATAGGATCATCCAGTTCCTATAGAACCTATTACTAAAATACCCCTAGAGGGGGATAAGGCTAAGTGGGGCGAAAAGGGTTTTCCATGAGATGGGAAATGAAAACTATTTTCCCCACACGAAGTTTGTGAATAAGTGATTGTCTGATAATGAGCAAGGAATATCTGTCTTTCTGCTAAATAGGATGGATTGAACTCATAATTCATTAGATGCTTTTTATGAATGTCAACTAAGTATCATAAGGAAATTGGTCCCGGTTGTTCAATCATTTAATAACCAGAGTCATTCTTTGATAAACGATCACTATGAGTCAGACTCAATAGAATTTGATCAATCCTATTTTCTGTCGTTAAGGTGGAGAACTAAACCAAGAATTCTCTTTCTTCATCATCAATCGAATCACTGTTCGCGACCCAGGATTCTATTTTATCATCAATCCAATCCTCGTTCACGTTTTTTCCTTTTCTTATCAATGAATAGATCTCTTTACTTGTATGACTTAGATGTCTCGTATTTCTCCAAAAAGTAATTCGATTGATGGGATTTGGTACGAGATCGATGATCTCGATGAGATTGATATTCTAATTTTTCTTCTTAGAATGTATTGATTTGACACCATAAGCGGGACCAAGCATGTTGCCGCCAGAAGCAGAACCCCGTATTTCTTCTAGAGAATCTCCTAATTGTTCCAGAGTAACTAGAAAGAGATTCTTTAGCAGAAAGAATTCGGTTCAGATGTAGGATACCTATCCAGAAGATTTCGTAATTCAATCATAGATGATGGAATCATCAAAGATTTGACCTTCTCGTACTCTGTCTGTAACTCACTAGAGGCCGGGGAAACAAAGAGAAGATGTGTACGAACGAGATATCCAACAACAAGAAGAAGGAAAAGGATTGAATAGAGGAACTCCCGAGCATTTGACGATCTCAAATGTGTCGATATCAATGGTGACTCATTATTTCGATGAATCATTTCTTCGGACAGAACAATATTATGTAAACACTTACTCGATGTCTCACTTATCAGATTCCATTGTGGAAGACACAATTTTTTCTGAAGAATTCGCCATGATATACCTGATACATGCATAATATCTTGAAAAATGGATACAAAGTTTTGACTGCTACTTAGTATTGGCAATAAGTCTGAAAAGGTATCTAAAAATATCAAATTTAGATATTTCTACCATGTCGAAGTAAGGAACCATGGCATATATGTTTGGAATAGATTCCATTTTGATAGAGTTGAAAAAGCACTATCTCGTTGAAAGGTTCTATACATCTGCCCTTTCTCAACGCATTTGTTTAGACAAAGACTCCATTTTTTCCTCTTTTCGGATGATAAATCTTTCTCATAACATGGAGTGTGAATTAAACCCATGCTTGAATTGAAATTGAGATATTGATGCAAGTTCTTCCCTTCTGAATCAGATAGATTCATATCTGAAAGAGGTTGACAATATGTTTTTTAAAAATTGACTATTTGCCCCACTGTTAGAGGTGTTCCAGAAATGTTTGTGATCAAGTAAATAGCTCTACGAATGAATGGATCAGATCGACTTGGAAAATGGAAAGATTTGTACAAGTTATACGTGTCGTCACCACTTTGTAGAAAATTGTTTGGTATGAATATGTTAGATACCTATGACTCGATTGGTGAAATAGTATCTCTCCCCAAAAAAGCATGTTTTTTTACCGACGCACAAAGAAAATATTTTATTCCGAATGAACAAGATATTGAGGAATTGTCCATACGTAAAATCAGAATTATTGATACTGGCCTTTTCCATAGAAAAGGGGAATCTTGTGTTCCAATAGAAGCGGAAGTGATGTGGATTATTCAAGAATCGAAGTCGATTTGGTTAATAAAAAGAAGATATCAATGAACTTCTACGAAATGGTTTCACGGGATTCAGCCAATTGTCTTGATCGTGGAATATCATTGAGAAATAGGAATCCGGGTTGTCAAAGGATTTCCTGCATTTATTTCTAGTATGGAATGAGTCAATCATCCACTTTGGTATCTTATTGAACAAAAATTGTGATATTGTTCCTCCATTGATCAAGAATTTCGATTTTTGGGAAGTACCCTGATCGTCCAATAAGAAGGGTTTCAATTTTTTCAAATGAAAAATTTGAAGAACTATTGATTCTAACAACTGATTGCAGAGTTGATGATTCGGACCTTTCAATTCATAGATGTAGATCTCGGACCTATGAATGGGGATATTTTTGAAACTCACACAGAAAAAAGGAAGTGAGTTAGACAAAAAGAAAAGCAACTTGGACAAAAAGAAACGAAGTGGGTCAGACAAATCTTTTTTTCGATAACCTCAGACCAATCAATCAAATATTGATTAATACGTAATCGATCGAACACTACTTGAAAACGGCTCTTCTGCTCCGAAACGGACTGTTCCAAATGTTCCTGGAAATTCTTGCTCCCATTGGACCATTTGTATCTATATGCATCAGGATCCCGATTCATGGATCTCTCGGTTCGAGAAATCAAAATAAGAGGCTCGAACCATTTCTTCTGACTCTTTTTCAAATTTGATAAATATTGGTTGATCGTATATTTCATTATAGTTCTATGATTTAGAATATCCTTTCCTATTTTATCCCTTTGAATTCCATATTCGAAGATGCGATCAGATCTATTATTAAAAAGAATCAATTCAATACATTTCTTACGTACCCATAGGTACTATATTGCACTTGAATTAGATTTCGGATTAATCTATATTGAGTGACTGCCTCCATTATTTTTGGTTTTGGATCTTCCAAATCATTCCCGCAAGAGATCCGGACCCAATTTTTCTGATCCTTCAAGAAAAAGATTCATTCTCTTCATAACAAATAGGAGGTAGAACCAATAAAGATTTTTTTTTTGATTCATCCCTGACCTCATTCAAGAATTATTTTTGATCAAATCCGCAGGAATCAATAGAAAAGGCAAATCCCTTATGATACACCAACTAGGTTATTGATAGAGTGAATAGATCTGCCATTTCTTGAAATCTATCTTATGATTCATAATCGTAGTGTAACGTGTATCCTCCCTTGTTCCGGTCATGGAATAGATGAAATAAATCAAAAAATAGATTTTTGTTCAAGAATGAAATCTTATTGGAACTGTCCATATCCGGTTCATCCTTCGAAAAAATATATAATGACCTGACTTGTCGTTTTAAGAATTTACGCCCCATTCAGTGACTTAAGGTCTCGAGAAGCTTTATAATATGTATTATGACCTGCGGGTATGGTCGAGTTTAATTAAAAGAACAATCCTTACTTAGAAGCTTAATTGGAAAGAGTTAACAGAGCGTTGACTCTTGAGCAAACAACTCCTAAATAGAATTTTGATGATGTCAATAGCTAAGTATGGTGATTATGGACTTAGGAGCGTGTCCGAAAAATTATTTGGAGGTCTGTAGAAGAATTTGGTTGGAAATGGCGAAAGATAAATTTTTGGAAAGTTTGACCGGGGGTTGACTTTTTGATATCGGAGTCGGAATCCAATTCTGGAAATTTGAATAGCTCAATTACATCATTTATGACTTGTGTGCAAAATTTGAGGTCAATCGGACGTGATTTGATAGGTTTCGGCGTTGTTTGTAGAAATTGAAAGTTTCAAAGTTCATTAGGCTTGAATTGGAGTATGATTCGTGGTTTTAGTGTTGTTTGAGGTGATTTGAGGGTTAGACTAAGCTCGTATGATGTTGTAGGACTTGTTGGTATATTTGGTTGAGGTCCCGAGGGTCTCGGGTGAGTTTCGAACGGCTAATAAATTATTTTTGGCCTTTGGAAAATAGCTGATAGCTGCTGGCATTTTCTTTTGATTTTCCTTATACGCGATCGTGTAAGTATGTCTGCGATTGCATAGAATAATCTGGGCAGAGGAGACTTTGTTCTACGTGATCACATAAATGGGATTGCGATCGCGTAGGCTTAATTGGGCAACATAAAATTTGTTCTATGCGATCGCGTGGGCAAGTCCGCGATCGCGTATGTTGGGCGAGCTGTGTCATGTGAACGCATGACTAAGGCCGCGTTTGCGAAGAGGAACGGAGGAAGGAGCTGGGCAAACGCGCCTAATGCTTCGCGATCAAGTGAGAAGGTTCGCGATCGCGTAGGGTAGCGGAGTCATTGCTTCGCGATCGCGTGGGACTTTCTGCGATCGCGTAGAGTAAATTTTGGCAGTGTTGAAATTGTGCTTTGCGATCGCATGAGAAAGTTTGCGATCGCGTAGAAGAAATCACTGGGCAGTGAGTTTAAGTTCTGTTTTTGTCAGATTGGAGCTCAGGAAGAGACAATTTTCGGGAGTTTTTCAGAGGAAACAACGGGGTAAGTATTCTTAACTCAATATTGGTTTAATTACCTGAATCCATGGTTATTTTTAACATTTAATCGGTGAATTTAGTTGGAAAAATTGTGAAAACCCTCTTGGTTTAAATTTAAGATTTGGAGGTCGATTCGTTATTGGAATTCGATAAAATTGGTATGGTTGAGCTCGTATCGGAATAAATGTTTGGATTTCATAGAAATTATGTCGGGTTCCGAGGGAAGGGCCCCGCGTTGACTTTTGTTGACCTTTTGGAATAAATTTTTAAGTCGACATTTTATTATCCAGAATTATTTTTGATGAATTTTAATGAAGTTATACAATTGAATTGGATAGATTTGAGTTGTCCGAAGGTCAATTCAAGAAAGAAAAGGTAAGTATCTCGTCTAAGCTGGAGTGGGAGAATACCCCTTAGGCATTGAGTATTATGTACAAACTGTGTAATTGAAAACCATGTACGCGGGGTGGCGAGTACGTACTTGGTTTATATGTGCAAATTTCATTGATTAAAATCCTTAGATGCCTTATGTATTAAATTGGAAATTATTGGCTTTTATTAAATCCTCTATTTGTCATGCCTCGATCCTTGTTTGTTGAAATTGTTTTTACATGATGATTTGGTGGGATTGCCACTTTGATTCTTATGTGAAATATTTGTTGAGTTGTTCCCTCCCGGATATAATTGTTAAATTTTTGTGCACACTTTGGTCGAGCCATGAGCTCCTTATTATGGAAATTTATGTATTTATTGAATTTTGTGGCAAATTGTAATATTTGAGCACTTGATGTGCAATCTGTGATAAATTGTAATATTGCGCACTTGATGTGCAATCTGTGATAAATTGTAATATTGAGCACTTGATATGCAATATGTGATAAATTGTAATAATTGAGCACTTGATGTGCAAATCAGTGATATGTTGTAATATTTGAGCACTTGAGGTGCAGTTTATGAGATGTGATATTGGCACGTAATTTTTTTGGAAAGTTTTGTTCGGGTGTTTGCACGAGGTTTCTGCTGTGCTATTATTACTATTGATTTATGTACATGCGGCGTGACAAGGCGGGCAATATATATATATATATATATATATATATATGTGTGTGTGTGGGGGGGGGGGGATTGTGCATGTGGCGAGACAAGGTAGGAACATTATTATGCATGTGTGGCGAGACAAGGCGGACATTTACTTTACTATTGCACACGTGGCGAGACAAGGGGTGCTATGTCGGGGATTAAATTTTGATGACTTGTGATGGCCTGGGGGTATTGTTGTTGTTGCGTATTTACTTTTGGGACTACGAGACGGTATCTCGAGAGTGCCTTTGTTGACATTCTCTGTGGTTGCACTTGTCTTCGGTTATTTTTGTATTTCCGTGATAGGTAAATTATTGTGTTCTTCTGTGATGTAATATTTGATTTTATTATGTGTTTGTATCCCTTGTTGTAATGTGTTGGCTTTGGATCTTGTACGAGACTCTGATGATTTGTGGTTCTAGTCTTTATTAGTTTTCAAGGTTAAGTTGTTTTGAATAAAAGAAATTGTTGTGTGCTTAAGTTCTTATACGTTTTACATCCAAACTAGCAACTATCGGGTGCTTCATTTTAATTGAAATATTATTTTCTTCACCCAAATGATTTCTAAAATAAATTTATTTTTTTGTTAATTTTCTTACTTGATTTAAAAAAATTTTAAACTTACTTTATCGAAAATAAATTGATCGTGTGGATTTTATATGCATTGATAATGATATTTGGCACATGAATTGTCCGTGCAGCTGTGATATGAAATAAGGTCACGAGGTGCCGGGGATATATGATGATTTAATTATGGGCACAAGGTATTGTGGAAATATGAAAAATGGGCTCAGACCCGTGTTTACGAAAAATATGAAAATGGGCTGAGACCTGTGTTTACGAAAAATATTAATATGGGCTGAGACCCGTATTATTATGATTATGAGATGAGGTGTCACATGGTGACTTTTTAATTGAAATAATTATATTTAAAATATTTATTTGGAAG
>NC_134098.1:100722977-100812977 GCF_000715075.1 Nicotiana tabacum | reverse complement strand
TCAATGTGATTCATAGAATTAACAATAATTTTATTGAACCAGCAGAAATAATTAAATTCCTTCAATTCCAATAAATTTCCAGTTTATCAATTAGCCTCATTTACAGGAATAACAATAATTCCTTAACAAGTAGAGATAATTAAATTCTTTAAATTCCAATAATTGCCAAATTTCAATTAGCTTCACAAGCTGAAATAAACTATCAAAGTATTGTGTAATTATTATTATTAAGCACGATTTCTGCCGAGGTCATTCGGCCTGATCCAGAGTGTCGTTTACACTGCCGAGGGACGTGCGGCACGATCCATAGATGCATCTATCCTGCCGAGGCGTTCGGCCCCCTCCACAAGAAAGGAGGACATTTTCTTATGTACCTCCGGAATGAGAGTATGTTTATTATAAGATAAATTCGAGAGGATGAATAATTTCTTTTAATAATTAATTACGTTAAACAGAAATAAGCATATAAGATTTCCATCTTTTACTATCTCTCACTAAAAATTTACGATATATATCAAATAATGTAATTAAATAACGGATATAATTTACATAAGTAATTCATGCTTTGAATGATAAACTACCCGGACTTTAGCATTAATAGTTGCTAGGCACGAACTCTCGTCTCCTCGTGCGTACGTAACCCCCACAATTAGCAACAATTATTAATTTAATTACCTATGGGGTAATTTCCCCTCACAAGATTAGACAAGAGACTTACTTTGTCTCAATGCCCACTTCCGATCACGATGTTGTGTAAAAATCCCAATTCGGTACCGAAAATCTGAAACTATCCAAAAGTTATATGAAATAATTAATACATGTTAAATAATTCAAAATTTATCTATTAAATAAATTACCCTATCCAAAATGGTAAAATTTCTAAAATTCACCCCGAGCCCACGTGCCCGGATTTCGGAAATTATCGGAGAGAATCGTTACCCATAATCTCAAGAACTCAAATATACCATTTCCATCCAATCTCATAGTAATTTTCGTGGTTAAAATCCAAAAATATCAATTTCTAGGTTTTTCTTCAAAACCCCAAATTTTTACTAATTTCTATGAATTTTCACGCCAAAATTCGTATATAAGCCAAGTATTTAACTTGCAATAGGTAGGAATCACTTACCTTGACATAAATGATGAAAATGGAGCTCCAAAATCGCTCCTAGGTCGGCTCCCATGGAGAAAATGAGATAAAATGATCCAAACCCATTTTTTCATACTTATACACTGCCCAGGCAACCCTTCATCGCGTTCGCGAGACCCCCATCGCGTTCGCGATGAACAAAATTCTCAGAAGCCATTTTCAAACTCTTCTCAGATAGCCTCTAGTATAATGGTCATAACTTTTTGTACAAAACTCCAAATCATAAATGGTTTGACTTTGTGGAAACTAGATATCAAGGACTATAACTTTCATATGTTGATCATCTCCCAATTCCTTAAAGATTTTGAGATATAAGCTGTCAAAGTCAGCCCTGTGAAATATAAATTTTTTCATCTTCCCGGGCAGCCTGTAGTTTACCAGCCATAACGTTTTGTACACAACTCCAAATGCTAAATGGTTGGCCCTTTTTAAAACTAGACACAAAGAGCTACAATTTTTATTTTTGGATCATCTCCAAATTTTTTATAGATTGTGAGACATGAGCCTCCGAAGTCAGACCTGCGGAACAGAGATTTTCTTCTTCGCGAACGCGAAGAACAAAATCCCAGAAGCCAAATCCTTCTTCGCGAACGCGAGAGGATCCTCGCGAACGCGAAGAACAACACCAGACACCCGCATCAGCTATTGCAAAATAACCCGAAATGATCCGGAACCACCCCGAAATACACCTGAGGCCCTCGAGACCCCGTCCAATCATACCAACCAGTCCCATAACATAACACAAACTTGCTCGATGCCTCAAATCACATCAAACAACATCGAAATCATGAATCGCACCCCAATTCAAGCGTAATGAACTTTAGAACTTCAAACTTCTATATTCGATTTCGGAACCTATCAAATCACGTCCGATTGACCTCAAATTTTGCACACAAATCACATTCGACATTACAGACATACTCCAACTTCCGGAATCAGAATCCGACCCCAATATCAAAAAGTCCACTTCCGGTCAAACTTCTAAAAAATCTTCAAATTTCTAGCTTTAGCCAAATGACTCCAAAATGACATACGGACCTCCGAATCTACTTCCGAGTGCGTTCCCAATTCCAGAATCACCATACGGAGCTATTCTCATACTCCGAATCCCAAACGGACATTGATAACCTTGAAATGCACTTCAACCCAAATTTATGGAATTCTTCCAAAATGCTAACTTCCACAATAGGTGCCGAAACACTCACGGGTTATCCAAAACCCGATACGTACATACGCCCAAGTCCGAAATCATCATACGAACCTGTTAGAACCTTCAAATCCCGATTCCGATATCATTTACTTAAAAATCTAACTTTAGTCAATTCTTCCAACTTAAAGCTTCTGAAATGAGAATTTTCTTTCCAAATCAATTCTAAACTTCCGAAATTTCAATTCCGACCTCGCGTGCAAGTCATAATACCTGAAGTGAAGATACTCGTGGCCTCAAACTGCTGAACGACGCGCTAGGGCTCAAAATGATCAATCGGGTCGTTACAGTGATAATTTGATTCACAATCATTTATTAAAAAAAATCCCTTTGTAGCCAATCATTTATTAAAAAAAAATTGAATTATGGGCGAACGACGAGAATTGAACCCCCGCATGGTGGATTCACAATCCACTGCCTTGATCCACTTGGCTACATCCGCCCCCTTGCCTACTGACATTCCATTTTTATAATTAGAAAACAAAAGATTCAAGTTCGAATATTTCTCTTCTTTCTTATTTCAATGATATTATTATTTCAAAGATAAGAATATGAAGTCAAAATTAGATTTTTTTTTGAAATAAAAAAAAATATAGTAACATTAGCAAGAAGAGAAACAAGTCATATTTCTATAATTTTAAATAAATACAAAATCAAAATAGAATACTCAGTCATGAATAAATGCAGGCAAATAACCTCTCCTTCTTTTTCTATAATGTTAGCAAAAACTTCTATGTGAGGAAAATACTAGTAAATAAAAAAAAGAAAAAAAATGAGCAATAGCACCCTCTTGATAGAACAAGAAAATGATTATTGCTTTTTTCTTTTTAAAACTTCCTATAGACTAGACTGGGATCTTATCCATTTGTAGATGGAGCTTCGATAGCAGCTAGGTCTAAAGGGAAGTTGTGAGCATTACGTTAATGCATAACTTCTATACCAAGGTTAGCACGGTTAATGATATCAGCCCAAGTATTAATTACACGATCTTGACTGTCAACTACAGATTGGTTGAAATTGAAACCATTTAGGTTGGAAGCCATAGTGCTGATACCTAAAGCGGTAAACCAGATACCTACTATAGGCCAAGCAGCTAGGAAGAAGTGTAACGAACGAGAGTTGTTGAAACTAGCATATTGGAAGATCAATCGGCCAAAATAACTATGAGTAGCTACAATGTTATAATTTTCTTCCTCTTGACCGAATCTGTAACCTTCATTAGAAGATTCATTTTCTATGGTTTCCCCGATCAAACTAGAAGTTATCAAAGAACCATGCATAGCATTGAATATGGAGCCGTCGAATACACTAGCTACGCCTAACATGTGAAATGGGTGCATAAGGATGTTGTGCTCAGCCTGGAATACAATAATAAAATTGAAAGTACTAGAGATTCCTAGAGGCATACCATCAGAAAAACTTCCTTGACCGATTGGGTAGATCAAGAAAACTGCGGTAGCAGCTGCAACGGGAGTTGAATATGCAACAACAATCCAAGGTCGCATACCCAGACGGAAACTAAGTTCCCACTCACGACCCATGTAATAAGCTACGCCAAGTAAGAAGTGTAGAATAATTAGTTCATAAGGACAACCGTTGTATAACCATTCATCAACGGATGCCGCTTCCCAGCTTAGGTGAAAATATAAACCTATAGCTACAGAAGTAGGAATAATGGCACCGGAAATAATATTATTTCCGTAAAGTAGAGACCCTAAAATAGGTTCACGAATACCATCAATGTCTACTGGAGTAGCAGCAATGAAGGCAATAATTAATACAGAAGTTGCCGTCAATAAGGTAGGGATGATCAAAATACCAAACCATCCAATGTAAAGACGGTTTTCAGTGCTCGTTATCCAGTTACAGAAGCGACCCCATAGGCTTTCGCTTTCACGTCTCTCTAAAATTGCAGTCATGGTAAAATCTTGGTTTATTTAATCATTAGGGACTCCAAAGCACACTAGTTTTCTACAAATAAAAATAGAAAATGGAAGGCTTGTTATTCAACAGTATAACATGACTTATATACTCGTGTCAACCAAAGGTGTATGTAGATCTATTCAAGTTTTTAATGAAGTTGATTGGAAAAATACGGACTTCTTTATAGAGAATTTGAATTTCGATATACTAGTGGCTTGCCCGGGATTCGAACCTGGAACTAGTCGGATAGAATAGATAAGTTACTTGTTAAAAAAAAATGTTAATCTTAAATTAAATAAACAAGTAAAGACCCCTCCCCAAGCCGTGCTTGCATTTTTCATTGCACACGGCTTTCCCTATGTATACATCAGTTCCTTTCTTATAGAAATTAGAAAGACTTTAAAAAGTTGAATACTCAGTTGATTTACCCTTAATTACTATTACAATCAACATTTCAGAATAGTTAAAAAAATTTATCTCTTCGTCATTTAGAAAAATATTTCCATTTAGAAAATCTAAGAATGAATCATTGATAATTCGCCAGATCATTGATACAAAAAAATCCAAATACCAAATTCGACTTCTATATAATCCCCACAAACTAGAAGAAGCTCGTGGGAAGGTCAAAGAAAGAACTTGTTCTTCCGACGTTAAGAACTCTTCCAATAATTCCGAGCCCGATCTTTTCAAAAAAGCGCTTACAATACTTTTGTGTTTCCGAGCTAAAGTTCTAGCACAAGAAAGTCGAAGTATATACTTTATTCGATATAAAATCTTTTTTTGGAAGATCCGCTACAATAATGAAAACGATTTCTGCATATACGCCCAAATCGGTCAATAATATCATAATCTGATAAATAGGACCTAACTGGTTTACTAATGAGATACCCTAATATGGTACAAAATTTTGCTTTAGCTAATGATCCAATCAAAAGAATAATTGGAACAAGGGTATCGAACTTCTTAATTGCATTATTGATTAGAAAAGAATTTTCTAACATTTGACTACGTACCATTGAAGGATTTAGTCGCACACTTGAAAGGTAGCCCATAAAGTCACGAGAATGATTGGATAATTGATTTATATGGATCCTTCCTGTGTGAAAGCACAGAGAAAAATGACATTGCCAAAAATTGACAAGGTAAAATTTTCATTTATTCATCAAAAGAAACGTCCCTTTTGAATATAATGCATGAAAGGATCCTTGAATAACCATAGGGTAACCTGAAAATCCTTAGCAAAGACTTCGACAAGACGTTCTATTTTTCCATAGAAATATATTCATTCAAGAAGGGCTTCAAAAGATATTGATCGTAAATGAGAAGATTGGTTCCGTAGAAAGACAAAAGTGGATTCGCATTCATATACATAAGAATTATATAAGAAGAAGAAGAATCTTTGATTGTTTTTTGAAAAAGGAGTAACCGGTCTTCTTTGAAGTAATAAGACTATTCAAATTCCAATATTCATGGAGAAAGAATCGTAATGAATGTAAAGAAGAGGCCTCTTTTACCCAATAGCGAAGAGTTTGAACCAATATTTCCAGATGAACGGGGTAGGGTATTAGTATATCTAATACATAATTTAGATGTGAAATATTATCCTCTAAAAAAGAAAATGTTGAATGAATTGATCGTAAATTATGAGATTTAAAAATCTTTTTGCCTTCGAAAAAAGACAAAGAAGATATTAATCATAGA
This sequence comes from Nicotiana tabacum, assembly GCF_000715075.1. Classification (NCBI taxonomy): domain Eukaryota; kingdom Viridiplantae; phylum Streptophyta; class Magnoliopsida; order Solanales; family Solanaceae; genus Nicotiana; species Nicotiana tabacum. The sequence continues at coordinate 100,806,996 of NC_134098.1, read as the reverse complement.
GAAAACGGAATTTCCACAATAAATGCAAATCCCTCTGATATCATTTGAGAATACAAACTCTTGTTTCACCCCAAAAATTAATTTTTGTTAGAATCATTAGTAGAAATAAGAAAATGATTATGTTGATACATTCGAGTAATTAAACGTTTCACAATTAGGAAACTTAATTTATTGTTATAACCTGGATTTTCCAACAAAATCAATCTATTTCTATTTAAACCATGATCATGAGCAAGTGCATAAATATACTCCTGAAAGAAAGTGGATATAGGAAGTTGTGTTGTTGCGATCTATCTGGCTATAAATATTTTTGGATTTCTTTCATTTGAAATTCGATTTGAACCAAAGATGGAAGATTTTGAGGGTTATCAAATGATACATAGTGCGATACAGTTAAAACAAAGTATTATAGTAAGAATAGATACCTTATTAGATACAGGTAAACTTCTCAACTTATTCTCTATCATCTCTTTTTTTTCGTTTCGTTTAATTGGTCTATGTTATAGTGTTATAGGATAATAAGATGGTTAGAAATCCTTTATTTTTTCAACCTAATCACTCTTTTGACTTCGGAATAAAATTTTCTTTATCAATATACTATTTCTTCTAAACACACATATCTCTATAATAGAAAATGGTAATAGTTAGGATTCATTAAAAAAATCGAGAATCCACTCATGGGACAAGAAACCATTCCCGCATCAGGCACTAATAAATTTTTAACGTCTAATTAGATCGGTAATCATTCAAATTAAGAACAAAAGCTCGTTGCCTTTTATATCCATATGTTTTATACCCATCTAGGAACAATAAAATATTCTCAGAACTTTCCGTTGACACGACATGCTATTTTTACCATTTATTCCCTTTCAAGATCAGTCGTGGTCTTTCAAACTTTACCGAGAGTATGGACGAATCCCTCATTTCATCCATATGTGTAAAAGAGACTAGCCGTACTTAAAAATCGAGTACTCTACCGTTGAGTTAGCAACCCGAAGAAAATATCGAAAAAATTGTGTAGATACAATCCGAATAAAAAGAAATAAAGAGATTAGACAAGATAACCAAAAATCATTGAAGGAAGAAATATTAAAAAATACATTCACATTTTCGAATTAATTTAAAACATAAAATAAAACTAAATAGATCCACTTCATTTATCACAATGAATTATATTTATTCGATACACTGTTGTCAATATAAATATTGAAAAAAAATAAAAGAAATTTCAATTGACAACAATAAAAAAATATTTTGAAAAAAGTACTTGTGTTGGATTGGCACTACAAATCTAATTCAAATAAAATAGATACAAAGAAGTATAGACGGGAGAATAAATTAAGTGGAAAATAAAACTACAATTTACTTAGATTTATTTAATCCATAATGGATTCAATCAAGCTGAGTGAGATAAGCAAACTTGATTTCTTTTTTAGTTTTAGTAGAGTTCCAATGAAAAGCAGAAAACCACCCAATTGAAGGAAATGCCTAATTTTATATTTCGAGGATCACTAAAATAAGAGGTTTTGTCGTATAGAACTTGGAATTCAATGGAAGCAATGATAACAAAAATACAAATAGAAAAGGAAAGGGAGGAAAAAGAAAAAAATAGAAGAGAAAAGTCATACAAAGTTATATACAAATGACTACCCCCTTTTTTGTATTTTCTTAATTTATTTCCTTAATTGAATTTCGGTTGATTAGGATTGATTAGGACGAAGTTTCTTAAAAACCTCCGCCTTCTTTAAAATATCCTGAACAGTTCCTGTAGGTTGAGCCCCTTTTCAAGGAAATATAAAATAGCAGGAACATTTAAATAAGTTTGATTCTTTATTGAATCATAAAAATCCATTTTCCGAAGATCTTTTCCTTCTCTTTGGGATCGAACATCAATTGCAACGATTCGATAGATGGCTCATTGGGATAGATGTAGATGAACAACACCCCCTAAAAACGTATAAGAAGCTTTCTCCTCGTACGACTCGAGAAAAATGATAGATTCGAGGTTTTGTCTCTGTATGGAATTCTATCTAAGAAATGACAACTGGGTCCATAAAATGATCAAATCAATTAAAGATGTAAGTCTTTTTTTTTCTTCTTTATTCCTGAAAATGAAAAAACAAACCATTCGTACTCTCATAACTCAAGTTGGATAACTTTAAGCTATTAAGACAATAAAAAAGGTGTTTCCTTGTTCTGGGATCCTTTATCTTTGTTTTATTTTAAATCATTGGGTTTAGACATTACTTCAGTGCTTTTTAATCCTTTCAAAATGGCAGCAACATACCTCTTTTTCGATTTCTATGAAAGAATCATACAGACGATGGATTCCCGCGTGAAACACTTTGGATCGAAAAAGTTTGATCAATTCCAAGAAAATTTTGAATTGGAAACTTGCTCAAATTGGATTCTTTCGATTTTCATACCGAAAATATATTTACGAAGTTGTTCCAATATTTTTTATTGATTGGCATTAACCCTAGACCCTTGCCCCGAGAAATAAATTAATACTTTTTACTCGAGCTCCATCATGGACTATTTATATTCCAAGACAACAAAAATAGAGGGGTTCTAGTGAAACAAAACCAATGATATCGAGCCAAGAGCACCTTCATTCCTACATAAAATGGTGGATGTACAACGGATCCTGTCCTTCAAGTCGCACATTGCTTTCTACCACATCGTTTCAAATAAAGTTTTACCATAACATTCCTCTAAGAACCGGTATGGAATCATGAATAGTCATTGGTTGGGCTGATGTATAAACACAATAATCTATACTTTGTTCTATATCTATATACTATAGATATAGGTTACTATAGAGATAGGTGGATAAATATTTTTCTTTAGTAAGACCCCATCGCTAATATTAATTTATCTAACATATTAATTAATATTTAATATATATATAAAAAATAATAAATAAGACGAATAAATGAGTTCTTTTTTATTCTACATCTTCACGTGACTCAATAGGAGAGATTGGCCTATTTCAGACTTCTTCAAATAGCAAAGATTCAGCTTATAAGGAATGATTAAAACTATTTATATATCTAAATTTACTAAATTTAGAAAGTTCCCTTTTCGACATCATTATTTGAAGAAATTTTGATAGTTAAAGATCATTTTTTATCATCTTAGGAAAAAAAATAAGTCTTTGTTTTTAATTGAATCATCAATGATTTCAATGATCTAAAATAAATAAATACACCAAACAACAAATCCAATTTTTTTTTTATGAGATGGATAAAAAAGGTTTTTCCTTGGCTTATCGAACCAGCGTATGCCCATCCTCCTTTGATGACTCCCAGTAGAGAAAGCCTACATTTTCCGATGTGGATTGAAAGGAAGTTGGGGATGGACATATATCCTTCTGCCTATTCGGAGTGTTGGAAATATAGCAATGTTTTTTGTATTTTTTATTTTCCGATCATTGGTAGCAATCTTCACTGGCACAAGAATCTCTTCACAACAACCTCCACTACGATAGAAACCGACAATGAGTTTACGAAGGTCTCGAGTAGTACGGGATAGGCTAATCACCAGATTGCTCTGGAATAGGTTAATCGCTGGAGACAAGAATGAGTGAATCTAGTTTCAAGAGCATGCCTTACTCTAATAGGGGGCCTAGAGTTTCTAAGTGAAGGCAAGCGCAACTATATATGTAATATCCTAGCTGTCAGCAAGGAAGGTCTGCTATAAAGCCTGCCGGCCAGAAAGTCCTTAAGAACGATAAAGCCGACTAAAAGGCTATTCCATAACTGACTCTTGTTGCCGAGTCGAGGGTGCTTGGCTGGTACCAGGCTCTAAAAGAGTTTTCTTCGAGCGAGCGGTCTTTATATCTTTTTGGGTTGCATGCCCAAGGCAATGCTTTTTGTAGATTGAGATGGATTGATCTTCACTATCGTGCCTCCTCCTTGTACCAGTTGATGCTGGGGCAGTGCTTAATATGAGTTTTCTCCTGTCCCAGACAGCTTTGAGGTTCCCATCGATCGATTACAGAGGTTTCTACCACTGAACTTGCTTATGCTCCCCTTTGATCGAGTGCTATTTCTATAAAAAGATTGAGTAGGAAATGTTGAATTGGCTTCAATCGAGATTGCCTCGCCTTCTTAGGCACATGAGGAAGTGGCCTAATATCTTTTCAATCGAAATCCCAATCAAAGACAAGTTCTACCAAGGCCAGGATCTAAAAGAGAGGATTCACTTTCCGAAATTCCAAGTGACATGATTCCTCTTTCAGAAGCTAAAGTTAAATGATCTAAGTCTCTTTTATGTTCAGTCGAAGAGATCAAAGCAAAGTCATCAATTCAACCATTCGAATGGTCTCCCCTAAGATTGACCTCTTTTCCAAATAAACCGAACCTCGATACCACATTCATCAAAAAGATATGGCCATCTCTCTGGGTTGCACAACCCCTTTAGATCGTTCTATTCGTGCTTGAAAAACGACCCCATCGCTCCTTTTAATAGACATTCTTAGCCGTCCTCCGAGGCTTAACACCACATAGATCAGATCGTGAACACTTTCATACCCTTAGTTTTACTTGGTTGGGCAGAGTTTCAGCCTACCTTCGACCGAATATAAAAAACCTTAGAGCTGCCTAACCTGCTGACATCCCGGCGAAGAGAGTCATTATTTGTATTACCATCTTCGAATTCGAGAGAGGAATTTCCTCTTTTCTCTCAAATTATAGGCATTGAAGCGATCGAGGGATAGTAAGAAAACTATTGCACACGCCCCCCATTCGCCCAGTCACGACCCAAAATCTGACCATGGTCGTGATGGCGCCTATCGTGTTACAAGGCAAGCCTACTTCCCAAAATATTTCTACTAAACCGATTATAAGAATTTAATAAAACATTTCAACATTTGAATTTCTCATAAACTAAATCAACTCTAAATATAATTTTAGAAATACGGAAACGAGCCCCAAACATCGGGGTGTCACTAAGTCATGAGAATCTAAATCTATGAACTAAGAAATGAAACTGTGTAACTGTCAATACAATCCAAAAGAAGAAATGATAAAAGGAGTAACAAGGTCCTGCGAACGTTGACAGCTACCTTGCAATCTCCACAAATAGCCGACCTGAACTCAACGATCGCCGCGCTCTAACTCACCTGAATCTGCACATAAAGTGCAGGGTGTAGCATGAGTACAACCACCTCAGCAAGTAACAGAAATAACTAAGGAACTGAGCAATAGTGACGAGCTAAGTAAAACAGTCCAATTATTTATTTTCACAATTTAAAAATAAACAGAAATAAATAGGTAAATTCCATAACTCAGTAAATGCCACAAAGAAGTTTAACAGATAAATGCAGCAACAATACAAATAAATACAACCTCACAGCAGTGTCACTCTATAACTCATCACTCGGCACTCAATACTCAAAACACTCAACACTCTGCACTCACTAGGGGTGTGTACAGACTCCGGAGGGGCTCCCAAAGCCCAAGTGCTAAGCACGGACAACTCACGTGCCATCATATCAATATCTCGATCCGCACGGTCAACTCACGTGCTACGCGGACAACTCACGTGCTATGGTATCAATACCTGGACCCGCACGGTCAACTCACGTGCTACGCGGACAACTCACGCGCTATGGTATTAATATCCTCACAACAGGCCCTCGGCCTCACTTAATCATGTACCTCACTAGCCCCATCATCACTAACAAATAAGGGAACACAACCCACATCAAGTATCACCGCATATTAGCAAATAATAGAGACTGAGGTAAACATGTATAATAATTTCTATGACTGAGTACAAATAATGTGAGCATGAATAAAGCCTAAGCATGATCTCTAACATGAAGGCAAACAAGTTCAACAACAAATAAACACATAACCACAGATAATAGCCATTAGGCCTCATAGCCTTACGGGACGGACCAAGTCTCAATCCCTCGCGGTGCACACCCACACGCTTGTCACCTAGCGTGGGTATCACTTCCAAACAATCACGTCATGTGAAATCTCCGGGTTTATACCCTCAAAGCCAGAGTTAAAACTGTTACTTACCTTAACAACGTAAAAATCCTACTCCAGGATGCCCTCGTCTCTGGACTCGGTCTCCAAATGATCCGAATCTAATCACAATCAGTACAATACCATCAATATACGCTAATGGAATGTATTCCACAAGAAAAACTACAAAATATGCCAAAAATCCGAAACCTGACAAAACCCGACCCCCGTTCCCACATCTCAAAATCAGTCAAAAATGGAAGAATAATAAACCTCGTCCTCTCCCGAGTCTAACCATATAAAATTCATAAAAATCCGACATCGTTTGGTCCTTCAAATCCTCAATTTAAACCAAGAGGGTTTTCAAATTTTTCCAACTCAATTCACCAATTAAATGATATAAACAGCCATGGATTCGAGTAATTTAACCAATATTGAGTTAAGAACACTTACCCCGTTATTTCCTCTGAAAATCACCCAAAATCACCTCAAATCCGAGCTCCAAATTGTCAAAAACTAAAAATGGGATGAAGTCCCATTTTCAGAACTTAAACTCACTGCCCAGGTTTTTCTTCTTCGCGAACGCGGTCAGTACCTCGCGTTCACGAAGTATAAAATAGCTCCCGTCCAAATTCCTCCTTCGCGAACGCGACATCACTCTCGCGTTTGCGAAGCACAAAATTCCTCTGCCTCAATGCCTTCTACGCGAACGCGTTCAACCCATCGCGAACGCGATGCTTCTGTCACGACCCAATTTTCCCTCCGTTGGGTATCGTGATGGCACCTAGTCTTAGGGACTAGGTTAGCCTAACAATAATTAAAACAACAATATTATTTAATTAGAATCTCTTAAAATTCCCAAAACCGGTAGTACAAGTCATAAGCTCTACAGAGTGTTTGCTAGAAAACTTCTAAATACAACTGTCCAGAAATAAGTATAAACAGTGCAAAACGAAAACTGAAAGGTGACTCCGAAGCCTGCGAACGCAGCAGCAGGTTTAACTTGAGTCTCCACAGCAACAGTCCACACATCTAACGAACAAGTACCTAGATCTGCACAAAAATGTGTAGAAGAGTAGCATGAGCACACCACAGCGGTGCCCAGTAAGTATCAAGACTAACCTCGGTAGAGTAGTGACGAGGAACAACCAAGACACCCACTGGTCTAATAAACTGAATAGATATAAGTACATGAATAACAAAAGTATGATGTCTACATAAAGACTATGCAATATGGCTCACAATACAGTGATGGCATTAAAGCAAGAAACAACAAGTATCAGCGGAATATCATGAAAATGATGCAGACAAAGTGAATGAAACACAACCTAAATCCGGAATCACGAATACAGCAATGACAATAATAACTCAGTAATTATAACCGCTTTTACATCAGGTTTTAGTCAACAACTCCACGAGGTGCCGAACCTCGGACAATTTACAATCTCACGGGTCTCAATACCTGAACCCTAACACTTGGCAACCTGTGCCCTCATAACACCTCATAACCACACTGACGACTCACGTGCCAATAGAGCCATTCTCACATAGAAGTCAAGTAAACAAGGGTGAGCATTTATGCTCAACAATATCAAGAACACCTCTTATTCGATAAGAGTACTTAACTACGTGTATGCTTGTGCAAGTGTCCTAACATAGTCCATACCAGAAAAATAGCATAAGGAAGAAGAAGAACGGACAACACGTAGAATATTTTCTCACAGCTTTCACAAGATCAAGCTCACACAGGTAAGTATACCACTACACAAATATCAACAACAAGAATGCCCCCAGGCCATAAATCATCACAAATCATTCCCTGACACAGCCCACCTTGTCTCGCCACGTGTGCAATAGTAACATAATTGCCCGTCTTGTCTCGCCACACGTGTATAATAATGTTCCCACCTTGTCTTGTCTCGTAACATAAATGCCCGCCTTGTCTCGTCACACGTGCATAATAATGTTCCCACCTTGTCTCGCCATATATGCAAACCACACATATATATATCCCACCTTGTCACGCCGCATGTGCAAATATCAATAGTAACAATAGCACGGCAGAAACCTCGTGCAACCCCATAACAACAACCGCACGGCAGAAACCTCGTGCATCACAATAATAACAACCGCACGACAGAAACCTCGTGCATCACCACAACAACAGCCGCATGGCAGAAACCTCGTGCATCACCATAACAAATACAACAACAACAATGGCAATAATACAAAGTACGACAAGTAAATCAACTCAAGAACTTTTAAAATCACTGGAAAATGTGGGACCAAATCACAAAGAATAACCACAGTAAATAATGCTTGGCGTAAAGAGAACAACTCAACAAAGGGAAACTAATGTGTATCAACGATCCCACAATATACATTTCAACAACAGGGAAACTAACACGAGTCAAGTAATTCCAAATAAAACAAGTCGACTAAAATATATAATATCTAAAACTTCTTTTAAGGTTGAGGAATTACTAAGGTATTTTCAACAATTTAATTAAGGATAAGCAGCGGAAAGATAATAATAACCTCAATTAAGACTAAACAAATTATAAGATGATATAATAATAATTTCAATTAAAGATAAGCAGTTATGAAAAGATAGCATGACAATAGAGGAGGTAAAAAAAATCTTCAGTTAAGTCAAATAAGAGTCCAATAGGCAATAAGAGTGAATCCTGAAAGCAATTAATTCTAATTAAAGCATGTAGAGGTGAAACTAGTAAATAGGAACTTAATCATATCAAGAACAACTTCATACTTAGTGAATATAAGGACCTAAGAATCCTAAAAGGCCAACTTTTCACAAATAAGTCCGAGCACGCACTCGTCACCTCGCGTGCATGGACTACAAATCAACATAGAAAACTCAGATCCTAAGGGAAAAATCCCCCACACAAGGTTAGGCCAGATACTTACCTCGAACCAAGCTCAAACAATCTGTAAGAATGTCCTTTCCTCAATTATCCGACTCCCAATGGCCCAAATCTAGCCAAACACAATTCCATAACATGAATACAACAATAATAAACTTATCTAATCAATGAATTCAATATTTAATAAAAATTCCGAAATTCGCCCTAAAAAGTCGACCCGGGCCCACGTCTCGAAATCGGATAAAAGTCACAAAATACGGACACCCATTCACTCACGAGTTCACTCGTACCAAAATTATCCAAATCCGATGTCCCACTGAAAACTCAAAACTCTTAGTTGAAGAACTTCTTCCCATTTTTCCTAAATTTTCAATCTAAACCCGAAACTAAATGGCGAAAACAACTATGGATTAATGGAAAAGAACCAAAAACTAGTTAGGAATCATTACCCCAAAGTTTCCTCTGAAAAACTCTCGAAAAATCGCCAAATTCCAAGCTCTCAAGTCCAAAAACAAAGAATGAAACCAAACCCTCGGATTTTTCTTTTCTGCCGAGGCGTGATCGCACCTGCGTATAAATAGCCGCATCTGCGCGACCGCAGGTGCACATGTCCAACCGCACGTGCGCTTTCTCTCGCTTCTGCGCGCCAAAAATCCACTTCTGCTGAGCCACTGATGCGCACAATTTCTCCGCACCTGCGGAGACAGTCAAGTCCAACTCGTCTCGCACCTGCGCCTCAATCTTCGCATCTGCGGGCATCGCATCTGCGAAATTTTCCTCGCTCTTGTGACCCCTGGCACTCCTCCATTTTTTCGCTTCTGCGCTTGCCTCTCTGCACGTGCGCTCTCGCACCTGCAGTCTCTTCTTCGCAGGTGCAAAAATACCAGAAGCCTGAAGACTTAGCAGTAACACAACTCAAACTTTTAATCCGTTAAGCAGCCGAAACTCACCCGAGGCCCCCTGGACCTCAACCAAACATACCAATCAATCCTAATACACCATACGAACTTAGTCGAGCCTTAAATTCATATCAAACAACGTCGAAACCATGAATCGCACCATGAATCGAACTTATAAATTTCAAATCTTTCAACTTCTAAAACTCGTACCGAAACCTATCAAATCATCCCGGAATGACGTGAAATTATGCAGGCAAGTCCCAAATAACATAACAGAGCTGTTCCAACTCTCGGAATTGCATTCCGACCCCGATATCAAAAAGTCCACTTCCGGTCCAAATCTCCAAAAATTCGACTTTCGCCATTTCAAGCCTAAATCAGCTACAGACCTCAGATTTACAGTCCGGACATGCTCCTAAGTCCAAAATCACCCAACGGAGCTAATGGAACTGACGGAACTCCATTCCGTAGTCGTCTTCACATAGTTCCGACTACAGTCAAAATCCTAAGACTTAAGCTTTCGTTTTAGGGACTAAGTGTCCCAAATCACTCTAAATTATCTGGTAACTGAATTCAACCACGCACGCAAGTTAATACACATAATATGAAGCTGCTCAGGGCCTTATGCTGCTGGACGGGACTTAAATTCTCAAAACGACCGGTCGGGTCGTTACATCCTTCCCCTCTTAAATAAATGTTCGCCCTCGAACGTGCTAAGAATCGCCTCGAAGTCTTCAAATCACTGAAGGTACATATCCAACACACACCCGCGGGCGACTCCACGTCACCCCAATCCACATAAGCCTGACGACACCATCCCAATTGTAATTCATCCTTTCAGCCAATACAGATAAGCCTTAGAGTCAAAATTCTCACCTTCCATTTGTCTTCAAAAGACCCGATTCTAAATCCATAACCGATAACAGTCTCAACCAGCTGTAACAACTCATGCCTACACCCACAAGGTACGACCACACAATAAAATGCCACACATAGGCCCATAATAACATTTCTGATCACAATAGCTTCCCGAAATCAAAACCAGCATCGGCAATTCGACCCATATCTGTTAGCAACCCATTTCAAACCTCCACAACGCTGATAATGATGTAAGAAACACGAAGACCTCATAACTATACACCCAATTCAACAAATCACAACTAACACCACCAGGCCCACTCAGAAGGCGTGGGATATAGCACACGAAAATATGGGAATCGGGAGGAATTCTAGTTTCTTGGCTGTAACATGCAAAACAACGAGGAACACTCATGGTGGGGCGGTGACTATGGTTCCTTAGATTGAATTTGATGGCCCGAAAACATTTTAGGCGATCAGGGTCAGGGGGCCCGGGCCCACTCGGAAGGGGTGGGCTATAGCACACGAAAATATGGGAATAAGCCGGAATTCTAGTTTTTTGGCTGTAAAACTGTTACACCCTATATTTTCGTACATAAAAATGCATCGTAAGCAAACTAATGTAGGACCAAAAATGAGATAATATTTAAAAGTATATAAATTAATTTAATCATGTTACCTCTGAGGTTACAAATATTGAAGATCATGAACAACAAGTACAAAGAGGGTTGGACGGTTTAGAAGATAAAGCAATTGAAGAAAATAATGTTTCGTCGAAAGTCGACAAGTTGGGAATGTTATAACATATACCTTTGGGGTGAGACTAGGGTGCTTAACATGATAAGGAGATTATGTTATGATTTATATTAGTCGTATGACATCCGTGTGTTATGTTTTGAAGTCAAGAGAGTTGTGGAACAAAAGTCGATGAAAGTCATCACAAGTTACATTCATAAGTTTTACTGAAACTTTGGGTCAAATGTAACTGTGATTTTCTCCCAATATACTTAGAGTTATGGGGTGTTCAACCCATCAAATTAAATATCTATGAGTCTATTTTCCAACGCATTAAACTGTTTGTCAATACGACATTGGAATAGAAAGATATGGGCATTTGTACGATACCGCGCAAGCTGCTAGGTGACAAGTAGGTGTGTCACCTACTTGCTTAAATGAGAGCCCAAAAAAATGGGCCATTTCGGGTCGTCCAAAGAGGCCTTTTAAGGGCCTATTTTCTTCATATATTAGACTTAAAATAGAGCATAATAACCATACATAAGCTCTGCAAAGAATCCTCCCAAAAATTTCCCACAAACCCTAATTGATTTTCTCTCCCTTTCAAGTTCCAATTGGAGGTAAAACCTAGAGTTTGAAGAACCAAGATAAGAGCTGAGTTATCCAACAAATAAGGTGAGTTTACTTCTCTCTTTCATCCAATTTTTCTTCTGTAAATTCATGGTAAGTCGTTCTATACTTGTAAGAACTCACGGGACGGTGATCGGAAGCCGTGAGTTCGAGTTATTCACTTGTAGCAGACTGTTTTGTGGACTGTTTTGTGTTGCTGTTGGGCTGCGTGTTTTACTACTATTTTGTGGAGTTTTGGAGGAGGAAGGGGGTTTATAAACACCATATAAATGTAGGGTGGTTGGCTGGTCGTTCGTCATAATATTTTCGGGTCGTTTGACACTACTACGGTGGTCCTTTTGTGTACGAAGAGATTGGGGTGTGTTGGGCTGTTTTGTAGTATTTGATGGTGTATATAGGGCTGGAAAATGATGTATATATGTTGTTATTGTTCTGTTCTTGTATTGTTGGTGTTATCTTGAATTTGGAGGAAGTAAGGATTATAGGGGAGATGCTGCCCGTTTTAATACAAAATAGGTTTGTCGTTCGTTGTGCGATAGTTGTACCTTTCGTAACTTAACGATAGTATTATTATCATTCTTGTAGATTAAGGTGCGAAGAGGTGAGTCAACTTGGTGATTGGAAAGATTGTGATAAGGTATGTTAAGGCTAAGCCTTCCTTCATTTTGGCATGATCTCGTAGCTACATGTGTTAGTAATGAGACAAAAAGAGAAGTTCATATTCATGAATTTATTCACACTATTCTAGTCTCATAAGTTACAATATTATTCCTTATCGAGACTCTATATTCAATTTTAGTATTTTCTTCTTCCAGTCAAGACAGCAACAAGCCTATATATACAGTATTATAGTATTTTCATTACCATCGAGCTATAATCGATGGGCAGGCCCCTATTGGGCAACCTCTGATCAGATGGAAAGTTATATACCGAGCCTACTGTGGCCGAGCGCCTATGAGCGAGCCCAGCATGGTCGAGATACATAGCCTAGTATGGCCGAGCGCCTATGAGCGAGCCTACTATGGCAGAGCAGTTATATATACCGAGCCTTATAAGGCCGTACAATTATTTTACTTACTATATTGAAGGAGTTGAGTCAGTATCAGCAGGTAAGTATATCTCCAGATCATCTTTGACTCCCAGTTACTTCCAGTTATTATATTATCAGTTCAGTTTCGATTTTCAGTTATGTTATTGCCTTACATACTCGGTACATTATTTCGTACTGACGTCCCTTTTCCGGGGACGCTACATTTCAAGCATGCAGGTTTAGATAGACAGACGAGTAGATCTCCTCAGTAGGTGTTTCCCGAGTTCATCTTGATCGGTAAGCTCCACGTCTTTCGGAGTTGCCAGGTCTAGAGTGTTGTGTACATCTTATGTATATCTGTATATATGTTATGGGTAGGTCGGGGCCCTGTTCCGATCATAGTACATCTATCAGTAGAGGCTTGTAGACATATCCTGTTGGTTAGTGCAGTATGTTGGGTTTGTAGGCCTGGTATGTATAATTTGGTGGTTTGTCAGCTGTAGTAGCTATGACGGCCTTTTCAGCCTAGCTTTATATTGATGTTTAGTTAGCGCTAGTTTCCATTCAGTTTTATATTTTGCTTCGCAAATTGTCTTGCAAAGTGGCCCCATGGCCAAAGTATGACATTATGTGTTCAGAGTCCCTTAGTCGCAATTTGGTACGCCAGCTTAGGTGAGGCACCGGGTGCTTGTCTCGCTCCTAGGTTCGGGGTGTGACAAACTTGGTATCAGAGCAGTTCTAACCTAGGGAGTCTACAAGCCGTGTCTAGTAGAGTCTTGTTTATAGATGTGTTGTGCACCACATTATATAAGCAGGGCACTACAGTGCATTTAGGAGTTGGTTACCCTTCTTCAAAATCTAAATCGTGCTACAGAACTGAGTTATAGGAAATTTGAATTAAACTTATGTGTTGGTGTTTGCATGCACAGATGACGGTGACTAGGAAGACTATGGCTAGCCAGAGGAGAGATACAGCAGTAGGTGAGGGGACCAGCAGGGTACCCCCAGTAGATAGGGCCCAGTCTGAGGCTCAAGGTGAGACCCCTACTCAGCCATTACCGGCTCCTCCACCAACTACGGAGATTCCTAGGGAAACCGCACATCCAGTTCCCCCTCCACTTCCATCAGATCAGGACTTGAGGAGTGCGGTGCATTTGTTGACACAGTTAGTAGCTACCCAGCAACAGGCTAGGGCATCAGCTAGTGCAGGAACTTCTGAGGGGTCTGGGAGTTCAAGGGTCCGAGAGTTTATTGCTTTGAGTCCCCCAGAGTTCACGGGGACAGATCAGAGGGAGGACCCACAGGATTTCATAGATCAGCTTCACAGGATCTTTCGTGTTATGCATGCCACGGAGAAAGAGGCAGTTGAGCTAGCAGCTTTTCGACTCCGAGATATAGCCATCCTTTGGTACGAGGGATGGGAGAGGTCCAGGGGACGTGATGCACCTCCAGCTATTTGGGAGAATTTTTCAGATGCCTTCCTTGACCAGTACTTACCACGGGAGATCTGACAGGCTCGAGTCGATTAGTTTCTAGCCCTTAAGCAGGGTAATATGAGTGTTCGAGAGTATAGTCTCCATTTTGACTCATTGGCCAGATATGCACCATCCATAGTTGCTACTATGCGGGAAAGGATTCACAGGTTTATAGCAGGGTTAGCCCCAGAGTTAACCGAGGCATGTGCCACCGCTACATTGCAGGATAGTATGGATATCTCCCGGATTCAGGCATTCCCCCAGAATATAGAAAGGGGTAGGCGTCGGCAGCAGGGTACAGAGAGGGCTGAGCAAGGGCAACGTAAGAGGATGAGATTTCCCAGGTCTCAGGAGAAATATCAGGGTAGTTATAGGACCCAGTACTTCGGATGGCTACCTAGGCCTCCGCCACCTCAGTTACAGGGTTACAGGTATGACCGCTATACTCAGTCAGGACCAGGTGAGAGCTCATGGGCGTCGGGTTTGCAGCGACAGCGAGGATCTGCGCAGACATGGTCATTTCCTCCATGGTGTGACATATGTGGTAGAGGACACTTGGGCCAATGCCGAGCAGGTTCTGATGCTTGTTATACATGTGGGCGTCCAGGGCATATGATGCGGGATTATCCAAATAGAGATTCGGGGGGAATGGCACAACCAGCGAGTTCAGCAACAAGATCATCTATGTCCGTGCATCCTTCAGGGTGCGAGTCTCAGTCTTCGGCTGGTAGAGGTGGGGGCAGAGGTAGAGGTTCCAGTTCAAGTGGTAATCAGAACCGTATCTATGCTTTAGCGGGTCGACAGGACCAGGAGTCTTCACTAGACGTTGTGACAGGTATATTAACCATTTGCTCTCACGATGCTTATGCTTTGATAGACCCAGGATCTACTTTATCGTATATTACCCCATTTGTCGCGAGGAAGTTTGGTATAGTGCCTGAAATACTAAGTGATCCTTTTGCGGTATCTACACCGGTCGGAGAATCGATTATTGCTAGACGGGTTTACCGAGGTTGTACGGTGACAATTTGTAGTCGTCAGACCTCAGCTGACCTAGTTGAGCTAGAGATGATGGATTTTGATGCTATCATGGGCATGGACTGGTTGGCAGCTTGCTATGCCATAGTTGATTGCCGAGAAAAGGTAGCCAGATTTCATTTTCCGGGTGAGCCAGTCCTTGAATGGGTAGGTAATACACCAACACCCAGAGGTAGGTTTATTTCCTATCTGAAGGCGAGGAAAATGATCGCAAAAGGGTGCGTTTATCATATTGTGCGAGTTAGAGATGCAGATGCTGAGATACCTACACTTCAGTCTATTCCCGTCGTCAAAGAGTATGCAGATGTGTTTCCAGATGAGCTTCCAGGTATTCCTCCAGAGCGAGAGATTGATTTTAGCATCGATTTGCTTCCAGGAACTCAACCAATATCCGTCCCTCCGTATAGAATGGCACCTGGCGAATTGAAGGAGTTGAAGGAGCAGTTAAAAGATTTGTTGGAGAAAGGTTACATCAGGCCCAGTACCTCACCTTGGGGTGCACCAGTACTATTTGTGCGGAAGAAAGACGGCTCGCTGAGGATGTGTATCGATTATAGGCAGCTGAACAAGGTAACTATTAAGAATAAGTATCCACTTCCAAGGATCGATGACTTGTTTGATCAGTTGCAGGGGGCTAGATGCTTTTCAAAGATAGATTTGAGGTCGGGGTACCACCAAGTCAGAGTTCGGGAAAAAGATATTCCGAAGACAGCCTTCAGGACCCGATATGGCCACTTCGAGTTCCTTGTCATGTCCTTCGGGTTGACTAATGCACCCGCTGTATTTATGGACTTGATGAATAGCCTATTCCGACCATTTTTAGATCTGTTCGTGATAGTATTTATTGATGATATTCTGGTTTATTCCCGTTCAGAGGATGAGCATGCGGACCACCTGCGAGCGGTACTCCAAACCCTCTGTGATCGTAAGTTGTATGCTAAGTTTTCTAAATGTGAGTTTTGGTTGAAGTCTGTAGCATTCTTGTGGCATATTGTATCAGATGAAGGGATAAAGGTGGACACTCAGAAGATTGAGGCCATGAAATCTTGGCCTAGACCTACCACTCCGACAGAGGTTCGTAGCTTTCTAGGCTTAGCAGGATACTATCGGAGGTTCGTAGAGGGTTTTTCTTCCCTTTCGGCACCATTGACGAAGTTGACACAGAAAGAAACTAAGTTTTAATGGACAGAGGCTTGTGAGCGGAGTTTCCAAGAGCTTAAGAACAGGTTGACCTCAGCTCCAGTTCTAACACTTCCAGAGGGTCTAGAGGGTTATGCCGTGTATTGTGATGCATCAGGTGTCGGGTTAGGATGTGTCCTGATGCAACATGGGAAGGTAATTGCATATGCTTCAAGGCAGTTGAGGAAGCACGAGAGGAATTATCCGACCCACGACCTCGAGTTAGCTGCGGTTGTCCATGCACTTAAGATATGGCGGCATTATTTATATGGTGTTCATGTTGATGTATTTACTGATCATAAAAGCCTACAATATATCTTCAAGCAGAAAGAGTTGAATTTGCGACAGAGGCGATGGCTTGAGTTATTGAAAGATTACGATGTTAACATTCTCTACCATCCAGGGAAAGCTAATGTTGTAGCAAATGCCTTAAGTCGCCGATCTATGGGTAGCTTTGCACATGTAGAGCCCAAGAAAAGACAATTAGCTAGAGAGATTCATCAATTATCTTCGTTGGGGGTTCGGTTAGTAGATTCTGAGGATGGTGGAGTTGTACTCCAAAACACTACAAAATCATCCCTCATAGCGGAAGTCAAGGAAAGGCAGTACGAGGACCCAGAGTTGGTCGAGCTGAGAGAGCGAGTTCCGCAGCAGAAGAAGCCACTGTTAGAGCTAAAGGGAGATGGGATTCTCAGATATAGGGGTCGTTTGTGTGTTCCAGATGTAGCAGGGCTACGAGACAGGATTATGTCAGAGGCACATTATTCATGGTATTCCATCCATCCTGGGTCGACAAAGATGTATCATGACATTAAGGATGTGTACTGGTGGAATGATATGAAGAAGAACATTGCTGAGTTTGTCACCCAATGTACTAGTTGCCAGCAAGTGAAGATAGAGCACCAGAAGCCTGGAGGGCTAATGCAGACTATAGAGATCTCGATATGGAAATGGGAGGCGATAAACATGGACTTTATCATGGGTTTACCTCGTTCTAATCGTAAGTTCGATTCCATATGGGTGATAGTCGATAGGCTCACGAAATCAGCTCACTTCCTACCAGTCAGATCTACATATACAGCAGAAGATTATGCAAAGTTATATATTAAGGAGATAGTGCGGCTACACGGAGTACCAGTTTCTATTATATCTGACCGTGGGGCTCAGTTTACAGCACATTTTTGGAGGTCATTTCAGAGAGGTCTAGGGACTCAGGTGAATCTCAGCACAACTTTTCATCCACAGACTAATGGACAAGCCGAGCGCACAATTCAGATGCTTGAGGATATGTTACGAGTATGTGTGTTGGATTTTAAAAGAAGTTGGGATGAACATCTACCTCTTGTCGAGTTTGCATATAATAACAGTTACCACTCCAGTATTCAGATGGCTCCGTACGAGGCTTTGTATGGGCGTAAGTACAGATCTCCTATAGGGTGGTTTGATGTTGGGGAATCTGGGTTATATGGGCCAGACCTGGTTCAACAGGCCATAGAGAAAGTAAAGCTTATCCGGGAGCGACTGTTGACAGCTCAGAGTCGTCAGAAGTCATATTCTGACGTGCGGCGACGAGACTTAGAGTTCAGGATTAATGACTGGGTATTCTTAAAGGTATCACCTATGAAGGGCGTGATGAGGTTTGGCAAGAAAGGCAAGCTTAGCCCACGGTATATTGGGCCTTATAGGATCATTCAGAGAGTGGGCCAAGTAGCTTATGAGTTAGAGTTGCCCTCAGAATTGGAGTCTGTCCATCCGGTTTTACACGTATCTATGCTACGGAAGTGCATTGGCGATCCTACCCGAGTGGTGCCCACGGATGATGTACAGATTACAGAGGACTTGTCATATGAGGAAATTCCAGTTTCCATCTTAGACCGACAAATCCGCAATCTACGAAATAAGGAGGTAGCTTCCGTAAAGGTTTTATGGAGGAGCAAGAATGTAGAAGAGATGACGTGGGAATCGGAGGAAGAAATGAAGTCTAAATACCCCCACCTATTTCAAACTGAAGATATGGCTCGAGATGGGATGCTACAACACAGCTCTATTCAGGCTAGCAGGTCAGCAGGTAAGCTTTTATTTTTCACTTTTAGTATTTATGATTTACGGTTGGTGAGGCAAAGTGTTGCTATTTATAAACATTGGCTATGTGTGGCATGCATAGTATGTTTTCTGGCTACGTACAGGTTGGTTTTAACCTAGTGTACGAAGGATACTCTGGCAAAAGTTTCCAAAGTCTCTAAGAGTAAACATTCAAGGACGAATGTTTCCAAGGGGGGAATGATGTTACACCCTATATTTTCGTACATAAAAATGCATCGTAAGCAAACTAATGTAGGACCAAAAATGAGATAATATTTAAAAGTATATAAATTAATTTAATCATGTTACCTCTGAGGTTACAAATATTGAAGATCATGAACAACAAGTACAAAGAGGGTTGGACGGTTTAGAAGATAAAGCAATTGAAGAAAATAATGTTTCGTCGAAAGTCGACAAGTTGGGAATGTTATAACATATACCTTTGGGGTGAGACTAGGGTGCTTAACATGATAAGGAGATTATGTTATGATTTATATTAGTCGTATGACATCCGTGTGTTATGTTTTGAAGTCAAGAGAGTTGTGGAACAAAAGTCGATGAAAGTCATCACAAGTTACATTCATAAGTTTTACTGAAACTTTGGGTCAAATGTAACTGCGATTTTCTCCCAATATACTTAGAGTTATGGGGTGTTCAACCCATCAAATTAAATATCTATGAGTCTATTTTCCAACGCATTAAACTGTTTGTCAATACGACATTGGAATAGAAAGATATGGGCATTTGTACGATACCGCGCAAGCTGCTAGGTGACAAGTAGGTGTGTCACCTACTTGCTTAAATGAGAGCCCAAAAAAATGGGCCATTTCGGGTCGTCCAAAGAGGCCTTTTAAGGGCCTATTTTCTTCATATATTAGACTTAAAATAGAGCATAATAACCAGACATAAGCTCTGCAAAGAATCCTCCCAAAAATTTCCCACAAACCCTAATTGATTTTCTCTCCCTTTCAAGTTCCAATTGGAGGTAAAACCTAGAGTTTGAAGAACCAAGATAAGAGCTGAGTTATCCAACAAATAAGGTGAGTTTACTTCTCTCTTTCATCCAATTTTTCTTCTGTAAATTCATGGTAAGTCGTTCTATACTTGTAAGAACTCACGGGACGGTGATCGGAAGCCGTGAGTTCGAGTTATTCACTTGTAGCAGACTGTTTTGTGGACTGTTTTGTGTTGCTGTTGGGCTGCGTGTTTTACTACTATTTTGTGGAGTTTTGGAGGAGGAAGGGGGTTTATAAACACCATATAAATGTAGGGTGGTTGGCTGGTCGTTCGTCATAATATTTTCGGGTCGTTTGACACTACTACGGTGGTCCTTTTGTGTACGAAGAGATTGGGGTGTGTTGGGCTGTTTTGTAGTATTTGATGGTGTATATAGGGCTGGAAAATGATGTATATATGTTGTTATTGTTCTGTTCTTGTATTGTTGGTGTTATCTTGAATTTGGAGGAAGTAAGGATTATAGGGGAGATGCTGCCCGTTTTAATACAAAATAGGTTTGTCGTTCGTTGTGCGATAGTTGTACCTTTCGTAACTTAACGATAGTATTATTATCATTCTTGTAGATTAAGGTGCGAAGAGGTGAGTCAACTTGGTGATTGGAAAGATTGTGATAAGGTATGTTAAGGCTAAGCCTTCCTTCATTTTGGCATGATCTCGTAGCTACATGTGTTAGTAATGAGACAAAAAGAGAAGTTCATATTCATGAATTTATTCACACTATTCTAGTCTCATAAGTTACAATATTATTCCTTATCGAGACTCTATATTCAATTTTAGTATTGTCTTCTTCCAGTCAAGAGAGCAGCAAGCCTATATATACAGTATTATAGTATTTTCATTACCATCGAGCTATAATCGATGGGCAGGCCCCTACTGGGCAACCTCTGATCAGATGGAAAGTTATATACCGAGCCTACTGTGGCCGAGCGCCTATGAGCGAGCCCAGCATGGTCGAGATACATAGCCTAGTATGGCCGAGCGCCTATGAGCGAGCCTACTATGGCAGAGCAGTTATATATACCGAGCCTTATAAGGCCGTACAATTATTTTACTTACTATATTGAAGGAGTTGAGTCAGTATCAGCAGGTAAGTATATCTCCAGATCATCTTTGACTCCCAGTTACTTCCAGTTATTATATTATCAGTTCAGTTTCGATTTTCAGTTATGTTATTACCTTACATACTCGGTACATTATTTCGTACTGACGTCCCTTTTCTCGGGGATGCTGCATTTCATGCATGCAGGTTCAGATAGACAGACGAGTAGATCTCCTCAGTAGGTGTTTCCCGAGTTCAGCCTGATCGGTAAGCTCCACGTCTTTCGGAGTTGCCAGGTCTAGAGTGTTGTGTACATCTTATGTATATCTGTATATATGTTATGGGTAGGTCGGGGCCCTGTTCTGATCATAGTACATCTATCAGTAGAGGCTTGTAGACATATCCTGTTGGTTAGTGCAGTATGTTGGGTTTGTAGGCCTGGTATGTATAATTTGGTGGTTTGTCAGCTGTAGTAGCTATGACGGCCTTTTCAGCCTAGCTTAATATTGATGTTTAGTTAGCGCTAGTTTCCATTCAGTTTTATATTTTGCTTCGCAAATTATCTTGCAAGGTGGCCCCGTGGCCAAAGTATGACATTATGTGTTCAGAGTCCCTTAGTCGCAATTTGGTACGCCAGGTTAGGTAAGGCACCGGATGCTTGTCTCGCTCCTAGGTTCGGGGCGTGACACTCGCCCTCAACTCTGAATCACAAGTCGAATACATATTATACCAATGGAAATCTTCCACTAACTCAATTCTGCCAATAAAATCTCAACACTTGCTAAATTCTCACCCCGGTAGAGTATCAAATCACAAATTATAACCAAATTTACTCAGGAATCACAACAAACCTACCATAATGGACAACGTGAATGAACTTATAGTCAACTTTCAATAATTAATAGAAATAAACGATAGACACGGCTATCACTCATAGAAACTCCCAACGAAGTAAACATCTAAACATAATACTAAGTCATGAAATCACCCATAGGTGGGACAACAAGTAGGGGAACTCACCCCGATAAGCAGAACCGAATAAAAATACGAATGGTGCCCCTCTGTAACAAATCAAAAGCATACCTGTATGACATCATCTGGCGCAGTGATCTCGAGCCTACTATATGAAACACATCAACGAGTCTGGCCTTCCCCTCTTGGGCGCCCTTCACTCGCCTGAATACTCCGATGTGACACACCTGTCCGAAGCCTAGGACAATCTCTCACCCTGTGGCCGGTATCTCCACACTCGAAGCAACCTCTCTGCTGACGTGGTTGTGGGAGTTGTGCGGTACGGGTACTCTGAAACCCATGAGCACCCGAAATATTGTGCGAAGCCTGAAGTGCAAACTGAACTGGCTGACCCACAAAACCTCTACCATGTCGTACCATGCCTCCAAAATAAGGACCAGTAGATCTCTTTGGTCTACGAGGCCTCCTCACCTCCCTGTCCTCTCTCTCCTGATATCGCCTGTACTCTCTCTCGTGGCCTCGACTATCTTCTATATCCTGGTCCCACATGCCCTCTACTCGGCGGGCGATCCCTACCACCTGCTGAAATGAAACATCCAACTCTAACTCACGAGCCATGCTGAACCGAATATCATGTCTGATTCCCTCAATGAATCTGCAGACACGCTCTCTAACCATGGCGACTAAAGCAGGTGCATGCCTGGCCAAATCACTGAATCTCACGACATACTCTGACACTGACATAGTGCCTTGGCGCAACTGCTCAAACTTCGTGCGCCATGCATCTCGAAGGGACTGAGGTACAAACTCTCTCAGGAATATCTCTGAAAACTGAACCCATGTAAGTGAAGCTAACTCGGCCGGGCTACCCAACTCGTATGACCGCCACCACTGATAAGCCGCTCCCCTAAGCTGGAACGTAGTAAAAGCAACCCTGCTCGTCTCCATAATACCCATAGTATGGAGAATGCGATGACACTCCTCCAGAAAACCCTGTGCACTCTTTGAAGCCAAACCACTAAATGTAGGAGGGTCATATTTCTTGAACCGTGCAAGTCTAAGCTGCTCTTCCTTAGATGATACTGCCCTGACCACGGGCTGAACTGGGACCACAGGCTGTGTCGCCATGATACCTGGAACCAAACCAACATGAACTCGCTGCTCTGGGGTGTGGGCGTCAGGAGTCTGGGTTCCTCCCCTGGTCTGTGAAGTAGTTGGTGCAGCCGGAATCAACCCCGCCTGAGCCAATGTATCAAACATGCTCAGGAACTGTACCAAGGTCTCCTGAAGTCCGGGGGTAACAGCAGGCGCCTCTGGTACCTGCTCCCCAATTGGAACTAATGGCGGCTCCTCAACTGCTGCTCTGGTAGGTGCTCTTGCTGCGACACTTACTCATCGTCGGCCTTTGCCTCTGCATCTAGCGATACTTGCTCCAGGAGCAGCGTCGTCTATAATTATAGCTTGTGTCCTCACCATCTGTGAGAGAATGGAATGATAAAAGTTCAAACTCCGAGATCAATAACCTGACATGATAGGAATGAAAGAAGTGAGATTGTCCTAAAAGTTTTGTAACCTCTCGAAGATAAGAACAGACGTCTCCGTACCGATCTGCAAGACTCTACCCAAACTCGCTTATGACTCGTAGCACCTATGAACCTAGAGCTCTGATACCAACTTGTCACGACCCAATTTTCCCTTCGTTGGGTATCGTGATGGCACCTAGTCTTAGGGACTAGGTAAGCCTAACAATAATTAAAACAACAACATTATTTAATTAGAATCTCTTAAAATTCTCAAAACCGGTAGTACAAGTCATAAGCTCTACAGAGTGTTTGCTAGAAAACTTCTAAATACAACTGTCCAGAAATAAGTATAAACAGTGCAAAACGAAAACTGGAAGGTGACTCCGAAGCCTGCGAATGCAGCAGCAGGTTTACCTTGAGTCTCCACAGCAACAATCCACACAGCTAGCTAACGAACAAGTACCTGGATATGCACAAAAATGTGGAGAAGAGTAGCATGAGAACACCACAACGGTGCCCAATAAGTATCAAGACTAATCTTGGTAGAGTAGTGACGAGGAACAACCAAGACACCCACTGGTCTAATAAACCGAACAGATATAAATACATGAATAACAAAAGTATGATGTCTAAATAAAGACTATGCAATATGGCTCACAATACAGTGATGGCATTAAAGCAAGAAACAACAAGTATCAGCGTAATATCATGAAAATGAAGCAGACAAACTGAATGAAACACAACCTAAATCTGGAATCACGAATACAGCAAGGACAATAATAACTCAGTAATTATAACCGCTTTTACATCAGGTTTTAGTCAACAACTCCACGAGGTACCGAACCTCGGACAATTTACAATCTCACGGGTCTCAATACCTTTAACCCTAACACTTGGCAACCTGTGACCTCATAACACCTCATAACCATACTGACGACTCACGTGCCAATAGAGCCATTCTCACATAGAAGTCAAGTAAACAAGGGTGAGCATTTATGCTCAACAATATCAAGAACACCTCTTATTTGATAAGAGCACTTAACTACGTGTATGCTTGTGCAAGTGTCCTAACATAGTCCATACCAGCAAAATAGCATAAGGAAGAAGAAGAACGGACAACACGTAGAATATTTTCTCACAGCTTTCACAAGATCAAGCTCACACAGGTACGTATACCACTACAAAAATATCAACAACAAGAATGCCCCCAGGCCATAAATCATCAAAAATCAATCCCTGACACAACCCACCTTGTCTCGCCACGTGTGCAATAGTAACATAATTGTCCGCCTTGTCTCACCACACGTGCATAATAATGTTCCCACCTTGTCTCGCCACATGCGCAACCCACACATATATATATATCCCACCTTGTCACGCCGCATGTGCAAAATCAATAGTAACAATAGCACGGCAGAAACCTCGTGCAACCCCATAACAAACAACCGCACGGCAGAAACCTCGTACATCACAATAATAACAGCCGCACGGTAGAAACCTCGTGCATCACCATAACAAATACAACAACAACAATGGCAATAATACAAAGTACAACAAGTAAATCAACTCAAGAACTTTTAAAATCACTGGAAAATGTGGGACCAAATCACAAAGAATAACCACAGTAAATAATGCTAGGCGTAAAGAGAACAACTCAACAAAGGGAAACTAATGTGTATCAACGATCCCACAATATACATTTCAACAATAGGGAAACTAATACGAGTCAAGTAATTCCAAATAAAACAAGTCGACTAAGATATAGAATATCTAAAACTTCTTTTAAGGTTGAGGAATTACTAAGGATTTTCAACAATTTAATTAAGGATAAGAAGCGGAAAGATAATCATAACCTCAATTAAGACTAAACAAATTATAAGATGATATAATAATAATTTCAATTAAAGATAAGCAGTTATGAAAAGATAGCATGACAATAGAGGAGGTAAAACAAATCTTCAGTTAAGTCAAATAAGAGTCCAATAGGCAATAAGAGTGAATCCTGAAAGCAATTAATTCTAATTAAAGCATGTAGAGGTGAAACTAGTAAATAGGAACTTAATCATATCAAGAACAACTTCATACTTAGTGAATATAAGGACCTAAGAATCCTAAAAGGCCAACTTTTCACAAATAAGTCTGAGCACGCACTCGTCACCTCGCGTGCATGGACTACAAATCAACATAGAAGACTCAAATCCTAAGGGGAAAATCCCCCACACAAGGTTAGGCCAGATACTTACCTCGAACCAAGCTCAAACAATCCGTAAGAATGTCCTTTCCTCAATTATCCGACTCCCAATGGCCCAAATCTAGCCAAACACAATTGCATAACATGAATACAACAATAATAAACTTATCTAATCAATGAATTCAATATTTAATAAAAATTTCGAAATTCGCCCTAAAAAGTCGACCCGGGCCCACGTCTCGGAATCAGGTAAAAGTCACAAAATACGGACACCCATTCACTCGCGAGTTCACTCGTACCAAAATTATCCAAATCCGATGTATAAATCCCAATCAAAACTCAAAACTCTTAGTTGAAGAACTTCTTCCCATTTTTCCTCAATTTTCAATCCAAACCCGAAACTAAATGGAGAAACAACTATGGATTAATGGAAAACAACCAAAAATGAGTTAGGAATCATTACGCAAAGTTTCCTCTGAAAAACCCTCGAAAAATCGCCAAATTCCGAGCTCTCAAGTCCAAAAACGAAGAATGAAACCAAACCCTCGCATTTCTTTTTTTGCCCAGGCGTGACCGCACCTGCGCATAAATAGCCGCATCTGCGCGACCGCAGTTGCGCATGTCCAACCGCACCTGCGCTTCCTCTCACTTCTGCGCAACAAAAATCCGCTTCTGCGGAGCCGCTGATGCGCACAATTTCTCCGCATGTGCGGAGACTATCAAGTCCAGCTCTTCTCGCACCTGTGCCTCAATCTTCGCATCTGCGGGCATCGCAGATGCGGAATTTTCCTCGCACCTGTGACCCCTGGCACTCCTCCCTTTTTCAGCTTCTGCGTTTGCCTCTCCGCACGTGCGCTCTCGCACATGCGATCTCTTCTTTGCAAGTGCGAAAATACTAGAAGCCTGAAGACTTAGCAGTAACACAAATCAAACGTTTAATACGTTAAGCACCCGAAACTCACTCGAGGCCCCCGGGACCTCAACCAAACAGACCAATCAATCCTAAAACACCATACGAACTTAGTCGAGCCTTTAAGTCATTTCAAACAATGTCGAAACCATGAATCTCACCATGAATCGAACTTATAAATTTCAAATCTTTCAACTTCTAAAACTCATGCCGAAACCTACCAAATCAACCCGGAATGACGTCAAATTTTGCAGGCAAGTCCCAAATAACATAACGGAGCTGTTCCAACGCTCGGAATCGCATTCCGACCCCGATATCAAAAAGTCCGCTTCCGGTCCAAATCTCCAAAAATTTGACTTTTGTCATTTCAAGCCTAAATCAGCTACAGACCTAAGATTTACAGTCCGGACATGCTCCTAAGTCCAAAATCACCCAACGGAGCTAATGGAACTGATGAAACTCCATTCCGGAGTCGTCTTCACATAGTTCCAACTACGTTCAAAATCATAAGACTTAAGCTTCTGTTTTAGGGACTAAGTGTCCCAAATCACTCTGAATCATCCGGTAACTGAAGTCAATACACATAATATGAAGCTGCTTAGGGCCTTATACCGCCGGACGAGACTTAAATTCTCAAAACGACCGGCCGGGTCGTTACTGCTTCGTTCCCCCTCACTACGCGAATGCGGCACCCCCTACGCGAACGCGTAGACCAATTGCCTGGGGTCCTCAGCTGCTTCCTCTCTTTTTCGCGAACGCATAACACTTCTCGCGTTCGCGATGCACACCCAGTCCACCCTTCGCGAATGCGTGCTTCTCTTCACGTACGCGAAGAGCAAATATTGCCAGCCTCTCAGTTCCTCTTCGCAAACACGAGGCTCGACTCGCGAACGCGATGAAGGAAACTGTCACGACCCAAAAATCCAACTAGTCGGGATGGCACCTAACCCAACCCGCTAGGTAAGCCAACTTTCGATTATCCAATTTCAATAACAATTATTAAAGTAATTTAAATGAATAAACATCTTAATCTTATACATACCCCAAGAACTGGTAGAACAAATCATGAGCTTATAAGAATAGAATTTACAAAGCGGAAATGAAATAATACACAGTCTGTTTGAATAATACATAAACAGAGCTTTTATAAATCTAAGGCTACCCTGAACAAAAGGTAGCTACAATAGGAACACAGGTACATCTTCAAGTCCCGCAACCATTGAGCACAGCAACAACAACAGCCAACATCTGCACGCAATGTGCAGAAGTGTAGTATCAGTACAACTGACCATATGTACTGAGTAAGTAACAAACCTAGCCATAGGTTGAAAGTAGTGACGAGCTTCCACCAAGTCGGGTCCAAACCCAATAGTCCACAACAATCCATAACATAAAGCAAATAATACCAGAAGTAACTCAGGGATAAAATACTCAGCAAAATAATTATTTCAAAAATTATAGTTCTTCCTTTCAAATACCTCAGTGAAAACCCAAATCGTTTGCTGGAGTTGCCAAAAATATGAATAGTTTGAAAACAACAAATTTCTCCCAAAATCTTGTCAATAATAAATAAAACGTTCCATTTTCCTTCCGAATAACCTGTGTAAAAACAAATGCATCACTATGCCCATCTGTCAACAATGTGTGAAAAATCATGAATGATATGATGCAGTACAGCACGAGGAAATACATCTCTATGCATGTATGTCATGTGTGCATGTCAATGCAATGCAACTCAATGATAAGATCATAAACAGCCACTCGGGCAAAACATCACTCATATACAGCCCCTCGGGCAAAACCTCACAGTCACTCGTGCCACTCGGGCATACCTCACAATCACTCTTGCCACTCGGGCATACCTCACAATCACTCATGCCTCCCAGTCACTCAGCACTCGGCACTCGCACTCAGTAGGTACCTGCGCTCACTGGGGGTGTGTACAGACTCCAGAGGGGCTCCTACCGCCCAAGCGCTATAATCTGCACGGACAACTCACGTGTTGCACGGACAACTCACGTGCTATAATAATAAAGTATGCTGCAGGCGGGCAGCCCCGATCCACACTCATCCTCACAAATCAGGCCCTCGGCCTCATTCAGTCATAAATATGCTGCAGGCGGGCAACCCCGATCCACACTCATCCTCACAAATCAGGCCCTCGGCCGATATCAAACATGCTGCGGCGTGAAACCCGATCCCATGAATATGCAACATAAATCAGGACCTCGGCCTCACTCAGTCATAAACCTCTCAAGCCACTCGGGCATCTCAGTAAAACAGGGCATTCGGCCCAAAAGTTTATATGTATCAAAATAGAGTCATAAAACTGAGTTAAGATATGCAATGAAATGAATATGACTGAGTATGAATTTTTAATTTAACACAATAATTCACAGTAATATGACCTCTGAGGGTCCCAATAATACTGGCACATGGCCTCAACATGATTTCCAATATGCTTTTCAGCTCAATTTCTTTAACACATAAAACCGCATGGAAAATGCCAAGATTATTTAACTATAAAATTCCACAGAAATAATTATGTCACAATTTCTATAGTGCACGCCCACATGCCCGTCACCTAGCATGTGTGTCACCTCCCAACAATTTACAAAATACATATATTCAGGGTTCATACCCTCAACTCCAAGATTAGAAGAGTTACTTACCTCGAACAAGTCAAATCCAATGTCGAGCAAGTTAAGCAATGCTCCAAAAATCCCATTATGCATGTATCAACTCCTGAACGGCTCGAATCTACCACAATTAATTTGATTCAACCCACAAAATTTATAGCAATTAATTCCATATCAAAATACTAATATTTTTCACAAAATCCGAAATTACACCCCAAAAATACCCGTGGGGCCCACGTCTCGGAATCTGATAAAACTCACAAAATCCGAATCCCCATTCAACCACGAGTCCAACCATACCAAAATTACTCAAATCCGACCACAACTCCACCTTCAAATCCTCAATTTAAACTAAGAGAGTTTTCAAACTTTTCCAACTTAATTCACCAATTAAATGCTAACAACAACCATGGATTCGAGTAATTTAACCAATATTCAGTTAAGAACACTTACCCCGTGGTTTCCTCTGAAAATCTCCCAAAAATTGCCTAAATCCGAGCTCCAAATCGTTAAAAATGGAAAATGGGACGAAGTCCCATTTTCTGAACTTAAACTTTCTGCCCAGACCTCTCTTCTTCGCGAACGCGACAGGTCCCTTACAAATGTGCTTCCCAAAATTTGCTCTTCGCGAACGCGAGATACTGCTCATGAACGTGACGCTTAACGGAGCCCTTCTTCGTGAACGCGAAGGCAAAAACCCTCGATACCCCATACGCGAACGCGATGCACAACCCAGCTTCTCTTCGCGAACGCGAGACCCCCTCGCGAACGCGAAGAGTAAATCCTGCCTGCCACAGATTCCTCTTCGCAAACACGAGGGCCCACTCGCGAACACGAAAGAGAAAATCCGAAAAATGCAGCAACAGATATCTGCAATCTCACCAAGGCCAAAAATGATCCGTTAACCATCCAAAACTCACCCGACCCCTCGGGACCTCAACCAAATATACCAACAAGTCCTAAAACATCATACGGACTTAGTCGAACCCTCAAATCACCTCAAACAACGCTAAAACCATGAATTACACCCCAATTTAAGCCTAATGAACTTTGAAATCTCTAATTTCTACAACTTGCGCTGAAACACATCAAATCACGTCTGATTGACCTCAAATTTTGCACACAAATCATAAACGAAATAACGGAGCTATTCCAATTTCCAGAATTGGATTCCGACCTCGATATCAAAAAGTCAACTCCCCGGTCAAACATCCCAAAAATTCAACTTTCGACATTTTAAGCCATATTCCACTACGGACCTCCAAATAATTTTCCGGACACGCTCCTAAGTCCAAAATTACCATACGGAGCTATTGGAATCATTAGAATTAAATTTCGAGGTCGTTTACACATAAGTCGACATCCGGTCACTATTTTAACTTAAGCTTTAAACCTTGAAACTAAGTGTTCCAATTCATTCCAAAACCTCACCGGACCCGAACCAATTACCCCAGCAATTCACACAACAACTGTAAAGTATAATTTGAGTAGTAAAGGGGGAAGCGGGGTTGTAATACTCAAAACGACCGGCATGGTCGTTACAGAAACCAGATGGTGCATCAGAAAAAATTCTAGCAGAGTTCCAAGTCCAAAAATCCAAACCGTTAACCATCCGAAACTCACCCTCGGGACCTCGACCAAATATACCAACATGTCCTAAAACATCATACGGACTTAGTCGAATCCTCAAATCACCTCAAACAATGTTAAAACCATGAATTACACCCCAATTCAAGGCTAATGAACTTTGAAATTTCTAACTTCTACAAACGACTCCGAAACCTATCAAATCACGTCCGATTGACCTCAAATTTTGCACACAAGTCATAAATGACATAACAAAGGTATTCTAATTTTCAAAATTGGATTTCGACCCCGATATCAAAAAGTCAACCCCCGGTCAAACTTCTCAAAAATTAAACTTGTGGTATTTCAAGCCTAATTCCTCTACGGACTTCCAAATATTATTCCGGACACGCTCCTAAGCCCAAAATCACCATACAGAGCTATTGGAATCATTAAAATTCTAATCCGAGGTTGTTTACACATAGATCCATATCCGGTCCACTTTTCTAACTTAAATATTTCAATTATGAGACTAAGTGTCTCATTTCACTCCGAGTTCCTTCCGAACCCGAACCAACTAACCTGATAAGTCATAAATCAATTGCAAGATATAAATTGAGTAGTAAATGGGGGAACGGGGTTATAATATTCAAAACGACTGGCCGGGTCATTACATTCTCCCCTTCTTAAACAAACGTTCTTCCTCGAACGAGTCTAACAGAAGAACATACCTGAAATCACAGCATCTGAAGTAATAGGGTCTGGCCTGGTTAGGAGGGCATAGAAACGGTCCTGACCACTCCCTGATATGCCTCCCCCTCTCGAGCGACTCATAGCTGATTGGGCTCCACCCCTAGCTGGCTAAACTCCACCCCTAGCTGGGTGGGTGGGTGGTGGAGGAACTGGTGCTGGTGTCGTTGGCCGAGTACTCTGCTGTGGAGTCCCACCCAACAGCCTAGGGCAATATCTCGCAATGTGACCAAAATCCCCGCAATCGAAACAACCCCTCCTCTGATGAAACTGTTGCTCCTGATGCCCAAAAGAATTACCCGATGATACCTGAGCGGGCGGGGCATAATGAGAACCATGTGCTGGCAATGCACTGAATGATGACTGACTCAGCTGAAACTGACCTTCCTGAGGAGCACCACTAAAACCACCCTGACCACGAGGCCTCTTAGCCTCTCTCTCAGTCCTCTCCTGACCTCGAACCATCTCAATCTGTCGAGCAATGTCGACAACTTCATCAAAGGTAACCCCAGATACTCTCTCCTTGGTCATAAGCAATCGAAGCGGAAAACTGAGTCCATCTATAAACCTCCTGATCCTCTCTCGGTCTGTGGGAACCAACCAGACAACATTACGAGCTAACTCGGAGAACCGCATCTCATACTGTGTAACAAACATCTCACCTTGGCGAAGCTGCTCAAACTGCCTGCACAGCTCCTCTCTGCGGGACTCAGGTACAAACTTCTCCAGAAAAAGAATGGAGAACTGCTGCCAAGTAAGGGGTGCTGCGCCAACAAGCCTACACCTCTCGTAAGTCTCACACCATCTAAATGCAACCCCAGAAAACTAAAAGGTAGTGAATGAGATCCCACAAGTCTCCAAAATACCAGCAGTATGGAGTATCCTCTAACACCTGTCCAAGAAGTCCTGAGCATCCTCTCTCTCTGTGCCATTGAAAGGTGGCGGCTGAAGTCTCCCAAACCTCTCTAACCTACGCTGATCATCCTCAGGCATAGTAGGAACCACATAATCTTGTGCAGCTATAACCGGCTGGGCTGGTGGTGTCTCCGGTGTCTGAAGTCCCTGAATAACCTGCTCGGGTGTGCGAGCGACGGGGGTATGAGTGCCTCCCCTAGCCTGAGAAGTGGATGCAGCCGTCGAAATAGAGACCGCCTGAGCAAGGCCGGTACACACTGTCAGAATCTGAGCTAGGGCCTCCTGAAGGCCAGGAATCACAATAGGCACATGTGGTGCCTTAGATGGCGCATCAACAACTGGATCCTGGTCCTGATCTGGGACAACTGGTGGATCTGCAGGTACTTTCCTAACTGTTGTACGAGCTGCACCTCTGCCCCTACCACGGCCTCTACCACGACCTCGTCCTCTCGTGGCCCGAACTGGTGGTTGACCCTCTTGACCGGTAGCACGAGTCCTAACAGTCTGTGAGAGAATGAAATACAGATGTTTAGTTACTAGAATACACAGAACGCACGATAAGAATACAAGAATGTGAAATTTTCCTAAAGGTTCTGCAGACTCTCGAAGATAAGTATAGACGTCTCTGTACCGATCCGCAAAACTATGGTCAGATGGGGCATATCGTGTTACAAGGCAAGCCTACATCCCAAAATATTTCTACTAAATCGATTATAAGAATTTAATAAAATATTTCAACATTTGAATTTCTCATAAACTAAATCAACTCTAAATATAATTTTAGATCTATAGAAACAAGCCCCAAACATCGGGGTGTCACTAAGTCATGAGCGTCAAAATCTATGAACTAAGAAATGAGACTGTGTAACTATCAATACAATCCAAAAGAAGAAATGATAAAAGGAGTAACAAGGTCCTGCGGACATTAGCAGCTACCTTGCAATCTCCACAGATAGCCGGCCTGAACTCAACGATAGCCGCGCTCTAACTCACCTGAATCTGCACATAAAGTGCAGGGTGTAGTATGAGTACAACTACCTCAGCAAGTAACAGAAATAACTAAGGAACTGAGCAATAGTGACGAGCTAAGAAAAACAGTCCAATTATTTATTTTCACAATTTAAAAATAAACAGAAATAAACAGGTAAATTCCATAACTCAGTAAATACCACAAAGAAGTTTAACAGATAAATGCAACAACAACACAAATAAATACAACTTCACAACAGTGTCACTCCATCACTCATCACTCGGCACTCAATACTCAAAACACTCAAAACTCTGCGCTCACTTGGGGTGTGTAAAGACTCCAGAGGGGCTCCCAAAGCCAAAGCGCTAAGCACGGACAACTCACATGCCATCATATCAATACCTGGATCCGCACGGTCAACTCACGTGTATGCGGACAACTCACGCGTTATGGTATCAATACCTGGACTCGCACGGTCAACTCACGTGCTGCACGGACAACTCACGTGCTATGTATTAATATCATCACAACCAAGCCCTCGGCCTCACTCAATCATGTACCTCACTAGCTTCATCATCACCAACAAATAAGGGAACACAGCCCACATCAAGTATCACCACATATTAGCAAATAATAGAGACTGAGGTAAACATGTACAATAATTTCTATGACTGAGTACAAATAATGTGAGCATGAATAAAGCCTAAGCATGATCTCTAACATGAAGGCAAACAAGTTCAACAACAAATAAACACATAACCACAGATAATAGCCATTATGCCTCACGGGACGGACCAAGTCTCAATCCCTAGTAGTGCACACCCACACGCTTGTCACCTAGCGTGGGTATCACTTCCAAACAATCACGTAATGTTAAATCTCCGGGTTTATACCCTCAACAATGTAAAAATTCTACTGCGGGATGCCCTCGTCTCTGGACTCGGTCTCCAAATACTCCGAATCTAATCATAATCAGTACAATACCATCAATATACGCTAATGGAATGAATTCCACCAGAAAAACTGCAAAATATGCCAAAAATCTGAAACCGGCCAAAACCTGACCCCCGGGCCCACGTCTTGAAATCAGTCAAAAATGGCAGAATAATAAACCTCGTCCTCTCCCGAGTCTAACCATATAAAATCCATCAAAATCTAACATAGTTTGGTCCTTCAAATCCTCAATTTAAACCAAGAGGGTTTTCAAATTTTCCCAACTCAATTCACCAATTAAATGATAAAAACAACCATGGATTCGGATAATTTAACCAATATTGAGTTAAGAACACTTACCCCGTTGTTTCCTCTGAAAATCACCCAAAATTGCCTCAAATCCGAGCTCCAAATCGTCAAAAACTAAAAATGGGACGAAGTCCCATTTTCAGAACTTAAACTCACTGCCCGGGTTTTTCTTCTTCGCGAATGCGGTCAGTGCCTCGTGTTCACGAAGCACAAAATAGCTCCCGTCCAAATTCCTCCTTCGCGAACGCGACATCACCCTCGCGTTCGCGAAGCACAAAATGCCTCTGCCTCAATGCCTTCTACGCGAACGTGTTCAACCCATCGCGCATGCGATGCTTCGTTCTCCCTCACTACGCGAATGCAACACCCCCTACGCGAAAGCGTAGACCAATTGCCTAGGGTCCTCAGCTGCTTCCTCTCTTCTTTGCAAATGCGTAACATCTCTCGCGTTCGTAATGCACACCCAGTCCACCCTTCGCGAACGCGTGCTTCTCTTCACGAACGCGAAGAGAAAATAATACCAGCCTCTCAGTTCCTCTTCATGAACGCGAGGCTCCACTCGTGAACGCGATGAAGGAAACTAGATGGTGCATCAGAACAAATTCCAGTAGAGTTCCAAGTCCAAAAATCCAACCCGTTAACTATCCAAAACTCACCCGAGCCCCTCGGGACCTCGACCAAATATACCAACAAGTCCTAAAACATCATACGGACTTAGTCAAATCCTCAAATCACCTCAAACAACTCAAAAACCATGAATTACACCCCAATTCAAGCCTAATGAACTTTGAAATTTCTAACTTCTACAAACAACTCCGGATTCCGAATCGGATTCCGACCCCGATATCAAAAAGTCAACCCTCCTGTAAAACTTCTCAAAAATTAAATTTTTGGCATTTCAAGCCTAATTCCTCTACGGACTTCCAAATAATATTCCGGACACGCTCCTAAAACCAAAATTCCCATACGGAGCTATTGGAATCATCAAAATTCAAATCCGAGGTCGTTTACACATAGATCCATATCCGGTCCACTTTTCTAACTTAAAATTTTCAATTGTGAGACTAAGTGTCTCATTTCACTTCGAGTTCCTTCCGAACCCGAACCAACTAACCCGATAAGTCATAAATCAATTGCAAGACATAAATTGAGCAGTAAATGAGGGAACGGGGTTATAATATTCAAAACGATTGGCCGGGTCATTACACGCCCTTTACTAATATAATAGAAGGTAAGGCAAAAGCAAGAGTGAAACTACAAGCCAAAAGTAGGCGTACCTCTCTTATAAGAGAATATGATACCACCCCCCACTTTTGGCGCACTTGTTTGATGAGCTAAGCTTAAGCGCCAAATAAGTCAAAAGCTAGCTTGAGACCTAAAAAAGCAAGGTCAAAATCCATCCCTCCTTTTCCTGTATTTGACTAGTAGGGCTAATGAATGACCCTTTGATCTATGTCATGGAAAGTTCAGCCAAGTCTGATTAGAAGTTCAAAAATGAGTGGAACGAGGGGCTTTAGAGGGGAAAGGGGGGGGGGGAGCTTTAATTGAAGTAGGGGCAGAGCTCCTCTCATTACAGTCAAGTGGCTTTCACTTCTCATAGAGAGTTAGAAAGCGTCAGTTCTCATAGCGAGGCTTAGGCCGACTGGGTAGTGCGAGGCCCCCCAATTCTCAACCCCGACCTACACAAGTGGGTTTTTAACCCACATTTTGAAAAGTTCTGTTAGGTTCTTAGTAGCAATCGACGACCTTTTCTTATTTTACTTCACATAGCTTTTCGTCTCCTTGATAGCTGGAAGTTCTCCAAAAGTATGAAAAGCTGGAGGACTTTGTACCATCCATTCCGGTGTGGTTGGATTCTGTTCAACAGCCCAAGGACTTGGAGCACATCTTTTATTCTTTCCACTGCTTGAAGTGATTGTTACGACCACGAAGAAACGACAATTCCCAACTACGGATATATAAGAGCCAAAACTGCTAAGGGCATTCCATCCAGCGTAAGCATCTGGATAATCTGGAATGCGACATGGCATACCCGAAAGCCCTAAGAAATGCATTGGAAAGAAGGTCATATTATCCCCGAAAAAAGTGATCTAAAAATGGATTTGACCTAAAGTTTCAGGGTATGTCCGACCAAAGATTTTACCTACCCAATAGTGAAATCTCGCAAATAAAGCAAAAACGGCTCCCATAGAAAGTACATAATGGAAATGTGCAACCACATAATAAGTATCATGTAGAGCAATGTTAACCTAGAAATAGCCAGAACTATTCTAGTGAGTCCTCCTATGGTGAACAAAAAGATGAACCCTATAGCAAATAACATGGGTGTTATGTATTGTATTGAACCCCTCCCACATGGTAGCGATCCAACTAAAGATTTTGATTCCAATAGGGACAACTATGATCATGGTAGCTATGGTGAAGTAAGCACGAGTATCAACGTCTAAGCCCACAGTAAACATATGATGAGCCCAAACAAGAAATCCAAGAACACCTATACTGATCATGGCATAAACCATGCCTAGATACCCAAAAACTATTATCCAAGATAAGGAAGGAGTTAGAAGTTTAGGTTATCGGATCCAAGCAGAATGGGAATATGCACCTCTGGATGGCCGAAGAACCAAAAGAGATGCTGGTATAATATGGGGTCTCCCCCTCCAGCGGGATCAGAAAAGGTTGTATTAAAGTTTCGATTGATTAATAACATGGTAATTTCCCCTTCCAGTACCGGAAGTGATAATAAAAGTGGGAATGATGTCACTAGAACGCACCACACAAATAGAGGTGATCTATGCATAGTAATTCCAGGTCCACGCATGTTGAAGATAGTTGTTATAAAATTAATAGAACATAAAATGGATAAAACACCAGATAGATGAAGACTAGAAATTGCTAAATCAACTGCTCCTCCAGAATGGCTGGTAATACCACTTAAGGGCGGATAGACCATCCATCCAGTGCCGCTACCCACTTCTACTAAGGCTGCGCTTAATAGGAGCAAGATACTTGGAGGCAACAACCAGGATGAAATATTATTTAATCGTGGAAATGCCATGTCAGGCGCACCTATCAGAATCGGAATAGACCAATTACCAGATCCACCTATCATGGCCGGCATAACCATAAAAAAGATCATTAAAAAAGCGCGAGTCGTTATTAAAAAATTATAAAGTTGATGATTCCCACGAAGAATTTGATCGTCGGGTCATGCTAATTCCATACGAATCAGTATTGAGAAGCATGTGCCCATCACTCCAGCATTGGCACCGAAGATGAAATAAAGAGTCCATATATCCTTGTGGTTAGTGGAGAATAGCCATCGGACCGGATTTGTCGTAAAATTGAGATTATTTTGTTTCTTTCTTATCGGAGAGGGGCCCGCGGGGCTTATTTTTTGAAAAAGGGGGAGTGAGGGGGGGGGGGTTATGGGAAGGAAGAATGGAAATCCCTCACTTTATTGATGGGACATTTTGATCCCCTTTTCCTCTCATCCTCCCCCGGTTCTGGTTCAGGAAAGGGTCAATGCAAGGATCTTATTTCGAAGCAATCTCTAGAGTTTTCCCTTATCCGAACGGGTCTTGCAAGAAAATAGGATTTTATATTAAGCTCCAAATATACGCTATTGGGATAGGATGGCTCCTACTAGCTCTCCCCTCTAAGAACCGCGTGTGCGAGTTCCCCCGCATACGGCTCAAGTGGCGAAAGCCCTTTCCTTCGCGCTTGGTAAGCGCTTCGCTGTAGCCAAGCTTACTGCTAGCCTATCGGCTAGAGTTAAGCTTCGACAGCGACTGCTCGTCGCTTCTAGCCACCTTATTCCGTTACCCGAGATCCAAGTCAGCACCGGCAAAGATCTCTTGATTCCTCACGGCCGGGACGGCTTGGAAGCAAGCTACCTCTTGCCTATCTCACCTCATTCCTTCATCTATATGAGCCTTCGCTTTTTGGATCATCTTCTGCCCAATGTGGTACCCCCCATTTTTTGGTTCCCATTGGGTTTACCTTGTTCATAAGTCGACCATATGGTAGCAAGAAAAGGCGATGTTGGGCTATACTCTGGTGATCTCTTTCCTATCGAGACACGCAAACTCTCATCATGTCCCAGATCACATTCTGTGAATCGAAAGGGGAAGCCTATTCATCTATCAGTTCCTCTCGTAGATCGATGCGGTTTTTATGAAGCGTCTAAGAACAGTTCACTCGCGTTGATCAATCAAGAGGGTTGTCGCCACTCCTTAATAAGGTTATCTGTTGTATCACTTCTTGCATTCTGTCCCATGCTTCATACCTCCTCTTTCTTCTTAAAGTAAAATAAAGGGTCAGGCATGGTGGGGTAGGAGCATCTAGTCGGTAATCTTTTTGGCTTGACCAAGAAGTCTTATGTCCTCCGAGTCGCACGTCGTTTTAACTGAAAGAACTTCTTGCGCAATTCATGGCTTTCTATTTTTATGACCAGAAATTCTTTCTTTATTTTCATATAAAATTGTTCTCTGGAATTTTTATCAATATGAAGTGATCGTAACACAGTATATACGACTCGTGATTCAGGCAATCCAATCTTCCGTGTGTAAGACGGAAGACCCCAAAAATGGTTTTCAAAAAATGGGTGATCAAAAGATATAATTACTATGCCTATCTTGGTGGTCGTTACTTTTGGTGGTCTTTTTTCTTGGTCCTCTTCTTGTTCTATTGATCAGAAGCATCCAGCAGCACCACGCCAGTTTAGAATTTGATTCTAAGGGCTAAGGCCCCATTTGATTTTGTTCAGTTCCCACCACCAGTTCTAAAATACTGGATCCATTCAGTATAGAGAGGGCTATTTCGTCCTTCTTGTTGTAGTTGAAGTAGCATTCCCCGCAGAAATCCTTCAAGGATTCCTTGATTTACCGGATCGTGGGGATGTGAATCGATCAGACCAGCTCCAAGATCTTGGAAAGTTATATAATCCAAGATCTCAGGCCTTATTCTTTGCTCTCGAAAAGGGGATTCCCATAAAAGGGGAATTAATTGGTATAAGGGTTCATTGAGAAATAGATTAAAAAGTTGATCCTGAAGATTCGCTTTCAACTCTAGAATTTCGATATCAAAAATCTCGTTATTTATCATTGAACGGAACTCGTTGGCACTTCGCACTTGATCTAAAAAACCTCTCACCAATTCTTCATATTCTCTCTCATTTTGTTTAGGAGGCAATTGGTCAATTAGGCGTGCCTCCAAGAGGTAGTTTCGAGCATAGAGCTCTATCTCAAAATTTTCAAGCTCGAGGAGCCAATAATCCAAACGATAATGAAATTGGGAGAGAAAGGGGCGCCAGATTATCCTGCCCAACAAGAAGATAATTTTTATGGGATGATTCTACACTGATAGTAGTAGAACTGGACGACTCTATTTTGTCAAATGGACTGGAAGCTCCAGATGAAGACATCATGCTATTCCGGACCACTCTCTCGATCTCCAAACAAAGAAGACCAAGTAGAATGAGACTTGCGCCCACCTCCTATCCAATCACCCTACTACAAAATAAGGTGATGGATCGACGCCCTACAGAGAACCCAACCTTTTCAAGTAGGGCTTGAAAGAAATCAATTGAACCAATCTTCAGACAAAGAATATAAAAGAAGAAAAGTATAGTGGCTAGGATTAGGAAAGGAATGGACCATCGATGGAAAATAGAAGGTAGACGAGAAGATAAGGTCCGCAGGATTTTAAAAATTGATTTGGTCTGTTTCAAAAGGAATAAAGGAAGGAGTCAATGCATTCTTTCACTTAATTATGCTTCTAATTTTGCCAAGTCCATCTATTCTAGACCCAGCTGGGGTTTCCACAACACCCCGTTGCTACTAGAATGGGTAAGAGCCCATCCTTTATTTCTTTTGAAATAGACCAAATCCCCCAATTACCAAATCTGGGATCCCGTCCCTTAGACTACTTAAGTAATGGGGGAATGGAAACTGGGTCTTATAGTGGTAGAACCTCGTGAACCAGGCATACTGCTTGACTTGCTTTTCTTCTCTTATGATATTGATAAGTCGAGCCTTCACTCTTGCCTATAATTATAATAAGAGGTCAAGGATAGAATCGTCTATTCATAGTTTCACTTCGCTTTTGCCATTCTGTGCTTTCCCCTCGGACTACTAAGGGAAAGCAAGGCAAGTAAACCTTAATATACACGAGACAGGCATATGGCACCAACCAAAAGTACTCTTTCGGAATCAGGTGAGTTAAAGGTCAGGAGCTCAATCAAAACTAGCTAGACTTCCCTCTTAGCCTGCCTGCAATCCGGTGAAACTTTTAGACGAAGAAGACTCATCTTTCATGCGGAAAGCGACCCACGAAATTCTTCTCACCTGGAATAAAGCTCACCAAAAAAAAGACAGGTTTAAGTACGAAGGCTATTCTGTGAGTTTAGATGTAAGCAAATAACTGATAGTTGTCTGTGCCCAAGGTCAGATTATCGACATCGGTATTGGGGTAGCAAGAAGATGCATTGGTTGATAACATATCCATCGCCCTTCCTCGGTCCGTCCTCATACCAAGCTTCCTATTGGCTTCTCACCCCGGACTGAGATTCGCTCTTCTCGTCCAGAAAAATAGTTGTCTTCCTGGTTAACTAGTCATTGGTCTTTGGCACCAAAGAAAGTCGAGAAGGTTGGGACCCAAGGTGGTTGTCGCTCAAGCAACTGTAGAAGAAGAGTGCATCAAAGAAATGGAAGGGCTCTCCTTCTCTATCTTCAACCTAGCTCTGCCCAGTTTGGATGAACAAAGTGCGCAATGCGTATAGTGAGATCACTACCATACATTTTTCAATTTATCTAGTGAACATAGGCTTTGAGTGCATACCGGGAGAGACTATGATTGAGTCAAGCGGGTACCCGCTAATCCGCGCTTCCATTTGCTACCTGAAGCCAAGCCATTGACGAGCGTTGAAGGACCTTTCAAGCCTCCTCGCTTTGATTCATTTGCTTTCCCTTTCTCACTCTGAAAGAAAGAAAAAAGACTTGCTTTGCCTCTTCCTTATTTTCTAATTGAAATCTAGACTCACACGTCTTCTTATGAAAATTATGGCTTCCTCACCTGACCTTCTTTCTAGCCTTTGATTTTGATTTGAAATGGAACGATGCTTAACACATGTAATTGGAGTCTGTTTCGGGGCTTACAGAAGCTCATGCAAATAAGATTTATAGGAGAGAAGTTCCCCATCTCTCTTAGGCCTTCTGCCTCTTGAAAAATATTGTATTCTTTGAGATCGCCTATGTGTGATTCATCCTAAGTAGCTAATCGAAAAGGAACTGACTGAAAGGACTGATAAGAGAAGAGGCTCTAACTATTTAAAGGTAAAGAAAAGGAAGCTCATGTTGAGTGGCAACCCAAGCTATTGCTCTACCCCCTCTCCTTATGTTATGGTAGATTTTGAATCCCTATTGGATTTCTTACTCCACAAAAAAGAGAGAAATCAACAATAATGCGCACACGTGAAAAGTCTTACCCCGCAGGTTGACTCTTCCAATCCAACTCTATCGAAGGAGAAAAAGATCTAAGACTATGACTTGCTTAGTGCAGGGCTGCTTGTCGTGATTGGTTGGACACTCTCTTTATCTAAGGTCTTAGCTTGGTCACTCTATTAAGCTTTCCCACCAAGTCTATTGAATGGGGTACGAAAGATTGCTATTCAAAGCATCGCTAAGAGTTTTGTCTTCTAGGGAGTAGTCAAGATAAGATGACTCTGATCTTTCCTTCTATGGAGACGGATGTGAGCTTAACACCTACTGATCTTACTCAAAAAGAGTCAATGGGAGTAGACACATCAATAGCAGCAGATGAAGAGGAAGAAATCCTTGCTCTTCGGGCTAAGATGCTGACTTTGCCGTGGAAAGAGTAATGGGAGGAAAGCCTTGACCTTCCCTTGTTCTACCCTTCAAACTCGGAGATTGAAGAAGATCACTCTACGCAGTGACAGAGGCAAGATCTCTATATGTTGATAGATACCCGAGAGACTGAGTCCTTGGGGGAGAGAGAAAGGAGGCATTACTCCCAGAAAACGTGCAACCAACCTTTCCTTCCCACTTCTTCCTTGAGAATACAAGGTAGGGGCTCTGCTTCCGCATTCGTTACATATCAGTATTCATTGTTAAGATCTCCCGGTAGAATCGAATGGTAACTGAATCATTCCAATAGTTCCGAACAAGTCCTGCATGGGCTCTTTGTCGAATGAGTTTGCATTCCTCAATCCAATCTTTAAACTTCCGACATCTAGAATAACTCGCTGGAGCACCCCTCCATTCACCTTTCCTTCCCATATGCATCGGCTTTTTCTAAATCGACATATCTAGGTTGTCCCAACAGGTTCCCTTTCTTTCAAAATGGCATTTCCAAAAGTCGAATCAAAGGCTTGACGGGAGAGCTTCTCTTAGCCCTATAGTCTTTCTCTGTCCAAAAGTTTTTCAAATCAAATGATTCAAGACCTGAATTGAAAGAGACTCTACAAACAAAGATTTCTGACTCAGCCTTGAAAAGCTTGTATGCTTTGGATTCTTGGGACCTAACAAGCCAGGATAGCCTATACCGAAGGAGAGAAATTCATACCCTGCCGATTTCTAGGGCTTGCGTTGCTCGGATGTTATTGCCCTTGCCCCCACGCCAGCTTGCTATCTCATCCCTCCCACCTTTGCCTATACCTAGGATTCCTATTTGGTTCGGAGTAGTTTCATAGATCTATATGGGAATCTTCGTCATATCGACCATGCAGTTACGGCCAATCAAGTAGAGATCGATTGGCCTACCAGAGAGCTAACATTAGAAGACTGACACCCATAGTACCACAGTAGCACGCTTGCAAAGGGTAGAAAGTAGACAAATGCCATCGAATCGGATGTGAAGAAATTCCTGAAATCCACTCTTAGAGTTCGAGAATCCAAGCGCTAGCAAGTCAGCTAGCGAACCAAGGGGCAAAGAAAGGGTCAAAAGTAAGCTCCGTGCCTATAATCATTCCTCTCTCTGGTAGCAATTCGATCTCAAGTCGATGGTACTATTTAAACAAGAATGACGTGTTGTCCAGTGCACTTGACCACTGCGATCGATCCGATAAACCAAATCATCCTGGCCAACCGACTAACCATTGAGAATGGAACAAATAGGGGAGATTGAATTCTCCTCTCTTGTCTTTCAACCCTTGCTCGTTCCTCGGCTTCGCCTTCCACCTTATTAAGCTTTGGACTTCCACCTTCACTAACCCGTGGGACGGGACCGACCTTCTCTTTTGTTTGTAATTGGACTTGCCTAAAACAAAGGAACCTTGGCATGAAAACCCTCTAGATTAGGGAGATCCAAACAAGATCTTGTTCCATATGCGTAGGAAACCACCCCATGCGGTGTGAGAAAAGCCCACTTGACTTCGGAATGCCGACCTCCCTTAGCTTAGCCCTTTACGACCTTTTCTGCCTTCTCACTGCCATTCATCGGATAAGACTACGTCACCTAAATCAACAAAAAAGAGGAAGGCATTTCTCATTGTTGACTAGCCTGGGCTCCATATCAAATTTTATCTGAGATGGCTAGAATTCTTTAGTAAAGGCATGGCTTAAGCCAACTCAGGACAGGAGGTTTTTCTACTACTATTACAGCTCGTACAACCTTGAGGAATCGAGACTAGTGTAATAAGTTACTAGCCTAGTGTTACTCCTCCACATAAGACTTGCTAGAATAGCTACCACCTTTTCTCTTGACTTTCCTTT
Source organism: Nicotiana tabacum (assembly GCF_000715075.1). Taxonomy (NCBI): domain Eukaryota; kingdom Viridiplantae; phylum Streptophyta; class Magnoliopsida; order Solanales; family Solanaceae; genus Nicotiana; species Nicotiana tabacum. The sequence goes on along the minus strand of NC_134098.1, from coordinate 100,762,739 downwards.
TCAAAATAAATCCCACGTATGAAGCTCTCGTATTACGTACAAATCAATTAAACAAGCCAAACCAAAGGCTTTTTTCAAATGCATCAGTAGACGCAGAAAGAGATAATATTCCCTAAGGCCTTTGTTATCGCTTTAAACTTCCCTATTTCCCATAGGAAGCCCATCTTCAAAGCTACTTTCTCAACAAGCTATAGCTCTATGGTTTTGTAAAAACTCTCTTCTTTATCATACGATATGAGGCATCCAAATCTGCATTCCCATCCCCTCCTGGACCCGATGACACATCCATCTCAGTCGAACCGAACTCTCGACCCCGTCTAGAAGTTGAGGATGTAACTTACGATTTAATCGGTTAAAAAAAAGTTTATCCATAAAGATTCTGGTTAAAGAGAGTTCTAACGTGGGGGTGACGATATATAATTACCTTAAAAGGGGGTGCCCTCCCTGAGACTTCCTCAGTCATAGTTTTTTGCTTAATAGACTAACTAATTACTAAACAGAATTGCCATATCAACCATCAATCGTTCCTTATGATTCTAGGGGTTTAAGATAGGAAGAGGGATAAGCTCAACTCAAAGATGCTAAATAAGGGCATTCATTAAAATTTTAATGCGCATTGAGTGAGTAGTTAGTTCAGGTCTTTTTGTACGAGAGATCTCATTCCAATAGTTTTTCCGTGAAGGCTCTTTTTTTTTTCAGGATGGAACCTTTGTTCAGGACCACAAGACGGGATAGGGTTGCGTTGGATTATACCTACCTGGTAAACCCCGCCACAACAGTCATTTTCTACCTCTCGAACACATGGATGCCAAACTCCTTTTCATTAAGATTTTAGGACTCCTTGTTCTAACTTCAATCTTGGAGAAAGGTGAGTGGTCTAGGATCGGGCTATTGGATAGAGAAAGGTTAGGAAGGGAGGCAAGGCGAAAGGCATGCACGGGTATTATCGAAACGAATAGCTAACATAGTTTAGGGCAGAGTCTGATTATGCTCCTCCAACAGTTCACGCCAAACATTGTACTTCACAAAAGATAGAAAAAAAAAGAACCAAATCCTGAGACTAGCGTGCCCACTCTGCAGAAAAAAGAAGAGGTGGCTCATGTCGGTGAAAGAAACAATAAAAGAAAAGTCCGATTCCTGATACAAAACCGTTTTTTTAAATGAAGTTAGAAAGAAGTTCTATTGCTCCGGAAGGAAGGTGGTAGGTGAGCTTAGATAAGAAATATAGGAATTTCTTCTCTATATTAATCCTTCGATAAAGCAAGAGACGACTATAAAAAAAATGACTTTTCCATTTACCAGAAGGAAGGTCGTCAAACTGAGCGTCTGAATAAAAGGACTCAGTCCCCGTGAACGGCCTAATGTCTGCCGCCTCTAGACGATGCGCACTATAATGAGTTCAAATGCTTTCCTTTCTCCATACCTCCTACCCTCTGAACTTCCTGGATTGAGCTGGTCCAAAGTGTTTCTAGTAAAGCTAGGAACGCGCGTCAAACCTTTCATCCCCGTGTTAACCACATAAAAGAGACGATTCATTCTATTCCCACGGTTATATTTGACTAAGACCCAGAGGATATCCCAAAGTGGGCATTCAGGCTCATCCCTCGCTTCACGGTCGCATTCCTCTTAGCCATAGTGTTTTCTTGCTCGCCCGTAACTCCTCTGTTGACATTGGTTCATTTTCGGTATGGCTACTGAGGATTTGATTCAATACAACGGATGAGGAAAATCCAGCAAGCTTAGACAAGATTGAAAGTAAGGAAGACATAAGGTGGGTAGCAAGAAAGAAATCTAATAGCCTGCTCACGATTCAACTTCCTATTCAAGTGAATCCACCTGGAGCGAGTCAGGTTTGGGATCTTTCCCCATAGCTTTCTTTCTTTATTTTTTATCGCCTAATCTTTCTCTTCGTTGTTGAATCTATCTTTGATTAATCAATGTGTGATATTCCGAATCCTCATTACTAATGGAATCCAAATGATGTCTGGATTGATCAGAAGATCCTTTCAGTTGGCTAGAATTCGTTACTTGAACGAAACTAGATCTTGTTGAATCATATTGAATATTTGACGATATATTGCTAAAAACCGATCCTTGTTTACCAACCACACATTGTCTAACCAAATCCAATTCTCTATACGCTCCTCAAAAAATTCAATTCGGGCGGATTCTTCCCCCAACTAACGAAGAGATCTTGGCGGAATTGCCACATATGAAATTGAACTCATTTTTTCAAAGAAATAGCCCACTTCTTTCTCGAGAAGAGATGGGAAAGATGCTCAATATAATTTGATTGAATAGTTGACCCAGTCCCTTGTTGTTTGAAGAAACCCTCCACTTCAATTGGTATTTTTTCACGAAAAGCAGACATGAGATAAGAAATCCAGTCTTTCACTAAGATTTCAAATAGTAGTCTCGAATTCAAGTTGATTCTATTTTGACTCTTCCTCAGAGAAAGATGATCAAACAATTCCCAATCATGGTCCTTGCTGATCGGATCATCCATATAATATACAAAAAGAAACTCCAGATATTTGAGATCTTTCTCTTTGAATCATTCCAAAGTAGAAGGGGGGGTGTAAGATCCTGGCCGAATCAAAGTTATTCATTTCATTCGCTACTGGAGCTCCTACTATTACTATTCAAGATGAAAAGAGGATTGAATCGAATAAAGAAAGGTCATGGGGCTAGAACCCATAGGCACCAGACTGAGGTATGAAATGAAGGACGAGTTTCACTCGCTTCGGGCTTAGGTTAGATAGAAGAGTACAATGAGTCCACTAGTCCATCAACGAAAATTCGATAGAAAGCTCAAGTGAGAAAGTCACAATCCATTGAATAAGATCGGCTCAAGGCGAGAGCTCAAAAAAGAAAGAAAAGTAGGCACTTTTAAGGCCAGTGTGGAGTAGCTAGAACGGATGGGAGGTAATTTGTCCTACATTGGGTAGCTTGCTAAAGCCTTGTGTTCATTTCAGTGACCTGGAGTCTTCGTTTGGGAAGTATCTCTCTACAAAGGAGGATGGATTTGATGTAGGAGCAGAGTGGAATCTGGAGCAGGTATCAGGTTCAGACGACTTCAAACTGGATAGAGCAGGATTGGTGGAACCTGTGGTCGTCTCAAAATAGAAAGAGGTGCAGACGTCCCAACATGAGGTGTCCCAAAAGGAACGTAAGACGAAAGAATAGGAATGGAAAAAAGATACGCTCTTATAGAAGAGCTATAGAGGCGGATGCGGATTCAGTCCGAGCTAAGTTCGTAGGTATTGCTTAAAAATATCAATTTTATAGAAAAATATAGCACTGACCCAAACTAGACCTCTTCTAAGGCAGAATGTACTGAGCTACTGAGGAACAACAGACTTAATATTGGAAGCTGACTCTCATTTTTTGGACCAACCTATGACCGAATAAAAATGAGTTTGTCACTATTTTTCACATACGTCGGGAGAATAGGTTATGATAGGAATCCCCTCCCCGGCCGGAGAGCCTCCAGGACAAGGGGCGGCGATCAACCATCCACTCTCGAGATTCATATTGATCAATAGATCTCCGCGTCCTGCCAGTTTTCTAAGTAGACTCACTCTACCGAGGGGCAACAAAGGCTGGAACTCTTCTTGCGAAAAATAAGGGACCTATTTCTCATCCTAGGAGTTAGCAAGTATGAAAGAGTCCCCTCTCTATCTGTCTCCACGAGTTTCTACTACTAAGTAGCACTTCTGCTATTCAATCATAGAATCGATTCCGATCAAGCTGAAATAATCAACCCTATATATGTTATTAGTAAAGCGTTAATGCCCTATCTATAGTAAAAGGGCCTTTCTTGCTCGTTAACGCTGTTTTTTTATTGCAGCTAGGACGCCCCTTTTCTTTCTCAAAGTCAACTTTCTCGCTTGTTAGTCAAGCTTTGAAGTCCCTAATTTATTTAAATTTATGGGATATTTGAAGAAGCACAGGTTTTCCACCATATACCTATACAAGGGGCTAGTCTCGATCACGTTTGGCAGTACCCATCTCGATGATTGTTGATTCATCATTGATTGATCACGCGAGTACGCATCTAGTCAGTGCATTAGCAAATGAAAAAAGCATTCATCCTGGATTCTCTTCCTCAAGAAAAATGTTTATCAATTGATCCCTATTCATTCGGTCAAAGTCTCCACTTTTCACGCCCCTCTACTAAGAGATGCACCATGTTGATAGGAATCGGCAAAGACCTTCTTGTACACGTCCTCGAGGGTAGCATTCATGGAAATCATCACTATATTCTCCCGAGGGCATGGTATGGCTTTGTTCTTGGTCTTGTTTAATAGATGTCGAGTGTCGTTTTTCCCCGTCCGGGAATCTTCATCTGCTCTAAGTGGGCGCGAGCTAGAATTTTTATGTCAGCTTGCTTATTCAAAAGACTGTCTCTTTACCCCTTGCATCTTCATCTTTTCGAAAGCCCAGACCATTCTTCTGGATCTGCATTAGTCCTATTTCAGGTGCAAAGCCTCTTCAATAAAGACCTCTTTTTTTTCTTTCTCCCCCATTTCTCATTTTGTTGATTGAAAGAGAATAAGCACTATCCATTGAGTAAAGAGAGGGTTTTCGGTCGGTTCCCATTCGCCTTCCCCCCCTCATAGTCCATTAGTGGGTAGGTTGGTCAACTTAGAGGGTTCCCGCCTCCTCTTCAGATGTGTCCACGACAACCTGGCGGTTCTTCGGTCTTCGATTTTGGGGGCGGGAGTGCTTGGTCGCTGGGGTTTCCTTTTCCTCAACCAATTCGGTTGTGTCAGCCCTGAGATTGGTCTAACATTTTGTTATGAGCTGGCTGGATTGAAGGTCAGATAGATTTGAGTTCAAGTGGCACAGCACCTTCGATCGACCATAGGGCCTATTCTACCCTTACCGAATTCATTCTATTGAAGCGTAACGTAAAAAGCTCCTTCTCATCTTGCATTTCTTTGGTTTGGAAGTTCCAGAATGTTGTCTGTGGATTTCTATAACAAAGGAAAGCCTCCTACCCTAATACTATGCCATTTGATTGAAACAAGTTCCGTGCTGCTCACCACTCCTCGAGGCCAAGGACGGGGTCGAACCGTCATTCCATGATTTGCAGTCTGATACATTTCCATTATGTTACCTCACCAAACATGCCACCTCATGTGCCAAAGTCAAATGGTTGTTCTTCCTTCTCTGCTCCTTCTTTTTCTACATATGCGGCAGCGGCAGAGAAGAGGGGACAACTTCTTCCTCCTTTGCCTTGCTCAATCTTCCTTTTCTGATTTAAAGTAGCAAGCCACTCTACTATTGATACAAAGGCCAGATAGAAGGTTGCTCATCCAGCCCAGCGGATCCATTATTTATGCGGCAGTGCAATGCAGCTGAAAAAGGGAAGCCCCTTTTTATTATTAAGGTATAGGTTGGTTGGGGAAAAATCCAAAACTAGGGTTCCAAAAAGCTTATCTTATATTATAGAAATGTTTGAGAAAGGGGCACCCCTACTATACTCCTAAACTACAAGCTAGCGCGCAATGGCTGAAAAGCCATTGTTGCTTGCTGCTTGCAGGCTCAAAAATCTCTCTCTTTCGCCTCTCCTCCCTGTCTCAATTCTGATTGATTAGCTTCTTCCTTCGCGCAAGCTACGGTCTAACGACCCCCTTGTTGTGTTGCATTTTGTGATCTTCCGCTTTAGTCTGCGTTTTTCGGATAGCCGGGACCCGATGTTGATTTTCGATTAAAATGTCAGCGTAAGGTTTGGGGCGGCCCATCTGATTAGTTCAGCTATCACTGCTGGAAACCCCAGCGGTTGTTCGGCTGCGTACTCCCCGTCTGCCTATCTCACACTCCCAAAGCAAATTTTGCTTTCTTCTTTCATTTGCCTTTCCTGCATCTTTCTTTCTATCCATAGGTCGACTTCGCACAGATAGATCTTTGGCGGGGGAGATTGGTTCCCCTTGAGGTATGCCCTTCCGGTGGGTTATTCCTTTATCTTTCTTTTCCATCCAGTGCCCGCACTGTGTCAGAAAATCTTCGCCTTCGATCTCTCTTCGCAACGCATTTTAAGGGCTAGGACTTTCTCTCGACATCTTTCTTTTATTTAAATCTTTGATCTCATATCTATAAGTAGGGGGTCTACGTTCACTATTAAGCCTACGCCCGTCCATTCCTTTCAAGCTTGATCCTTCCCTTAGACTCATTACCTTATTCGATTGAACCCGTTGGTTCCGCGCTTTATTCGGTCGTAACCTGATTCGAGAACCTTCTCTTATAGATTCTCTTCACCAAGTCATCACCAACAATAAGCTCTTATCCCTTGGTGTCAAAGGACGAGTTTGTCTTTCTCTGTTTTGTTCCTTCCTCGGCAAGCTTGGCAGTTTCCTAATGTAAGCTCCCTGGGTAGGGTTTCGAAGTTTATGTAAATGCCTTATCTTCAAAGGAAGCTTCTGACTTAAGGTATCCCTTGATCCGAGGGTGAGCTAGAATTTTGTACGGTGAAGAGGAAAGGAAGAAGTCATTGTAAAGGAAGACGACATTTACCATTTCCGCATCCTGCCTAAAGGCTTGTTGGTAGCTCTTAGGTTCTCTGTCAATAGAGTGATTGCCAAAACCTAGGTATGTTTTCGGAGAATATGAAGAAGACACGGTTGTAGCTTTTAGAGACTATCCTCTGTAGTTGTAGCTACGTGGAAGCCAGTTGCTTAAAGATAGGCCCCCTAACCATTCCGCTATTCCTGCCCTAAAGCAAGGGAATCCGCTTTGACCCACCACCCTGGTAGGAATTGCCAGATTTACAGTTTCTAAATCCTTGTAATATAAGTTCTTTCCTCTAACGATAGCTACGAACTACGCGAACTGAACTGTCAAGGCTTTCAAACCAAGACTGAGAAAGCTTAATCAATAAAGAATATTTTAGTGGAATGGCTTAATTTACTCCCCATACGAGACCGGAAAGGAAGCTAGCAAACCTAGGGTCAACACCAAGGTAGGGGCAAAAGGGAAAAAAATGATGTTTGATGTAAACAGAAGCAAGCATTTCGCTAAGAAAGCAAAATAGGAAGCGGCGATAGCAAACATTACCCTCACTCAGAACAATATGCTCTTGGGAGACATGAAGCACAATCAACCTCTCTACCTTAAGACTTCTAACATGGTCGATTCTAGATAGATCACGGGAACCCCAACCCCCTTCTCTACAAAACAAAGAGTGGAAAATCTCTTCATAGGGTACTGTAGTTGTACAGCCATAGTACCACAGGGATGGTGAGAGTTCATAAGAGCTCGAATTTAGATAGGTGAAAGATCCTTACTCAAATTATAAACCCTGAACCTCTTTGCGAATTCTCAGCTGAACCTTGATGGGAAATCATAGATTTCTGATAGGAAAGCAAAAGCCTAATTACCCAAAATTCTTTCATAGACACGAGCGTCCTCCTACATTGTCCCCTAGTAAAACATACTTAAGAAAGCGGTTTCCATGGTCAACCTGTTTAACTGCATGCCAGACCACTAAGTGATGAGACCTTACAAACAAAGGCAGCGAGGAGCGCTAGCCGGAACTAGACAATGGGTGGGTGTCCAACAAACATTCCTTAGCTAAGAAGGATTCATTCACTGCAGCTTCTCTTACTAGCAAATGAAACTAGCAACATTACATCATATAGAATACCAATTGACATGCATTCAAATCTATCTTATAGTTTATGTTGATGACCTCATTGTTTCTGCGAGCGCAACCTTCATATCCAAGCTTTATTTCTATCGAAGTTTCTCCATCTGGGCACCTCGCCTATTAATTCTTTTTTGGGGTGTATAAAGCCACGGAGTGATTCAGGTATCTATCTTATTGTATTGACGCAATTGGAAAATCATGATTTCTCCATGTCGCTCAAGCGGGATCAGATCGGGATTTAGCGAGAACAACTGTAATTGAATTGGGAACAGAAACACTTCACTTCAACTCAATAAATGACGTCTACTTCATAAGTGCTAAGGCAAAATATATCACCTAAAGAAATGTGATAGGGGAGCCTAGCCATTTCACTCTACCCGAGTAATAAAGTGGAAACCCCCCTCACGATCGATTAAAAGCAAAGTCGCCTAGAGATATTTGTTCAAATTCAATTCGTGAAGACAGAGTAAATTCAACAAATCTAAGGAAGAAAGTCATGGGCCTCACTATCTATTAATCAAGAAGGTAAAGGAGAGAAGGTTTGATTGAAAGTAGTATGTCTGAAGGGATCTGTCGTTAACGATTTGACCGCGACATATCCAATTAAAAGTCTAATCCCAACCTCTTTAGAAGGAGCTCCAAAAAAGACATGACTTCAGAGCGGGGAATCTTCCTACAAGTGAGCACCAAGTCAAATGTATTCAAAAAGGGCTATACCTCTGCCTAGACAAAGAGGACTTTAAGATAGCCTCACAGGAGACATTGGATGTAACCAGCCTTCAAAGGCGGAGGAGTAAAAAGTAACTTTCAATTCAAATTAGAGAAATGCTGAGCTTTATCTGCTTCAATTCATTAAGGTATTATTATAGCCTTCTAAATAGTCAGAGTGGGAACTCAAAAGTAAGAACTCTTAACCATCATTCCTTAACTCTAAAGGGCGTGAATGTGTAGATCAAGGAAGGTGGGTGGGATAGCGCCCGATTGATTGAGCGTCTTACAGCCCGTCATGCAAGCTAGGGCAGAAGCAGCCCCCGAATCCACACAGGATACTTCAAAGGAAGTTATCTTTAAACTACTACTCAACAATTCCAAATCAAAATTGAAAATATTTATTGGACCGTGATAGCCATCTAAAACTTAACAGGGTTGAAGCATCATCTTGGAATCACTACGGAAGTAGGAAAGGATCCAGGGTTGCCTTAGGCCCTGAGAGCCAGGATGCTAGCTCTTGAAGATGAAGTAAACATGGTCATAGGCCAATATCTCGCTACTGTTGAAGGTATGAATGAACAATTTACCCTAATTGGTTGGGGGTAGGCGGGAGCTTAGTAGTTGCATAATCATTTAAAAGCCAGCCTATCGTAAGCTCGACACTATTCTATTTACTCTCTCAAATGAGGGGCTGGTTTATTTTTGCTATAGGGGCCATATCCTATCATCTCTTACCTATGGTTGAGGAAAGGGATTGACCGGAATGATTGCAACGAGACACACCAACACCACTAGTTAGAGGTGGAAAGGGGGGCGGTCGGAGGATGACATAGCAATCACGCCTTGCTCCCTTCTGACATCTATTGGGTGGGAACCTCCTTTCAGAGTGTGATTCGTTGTTTCCAATGCGGTTAATTGATATTAGGCTTTTTAGGAAAGTTTCCCTCTGCCTATGCAGTTAGCTCGACATAAGGTATAGCTCTTAATGGGCATGTAGCCGTAGGAGGGAACTCTTCTTTTTATCTTATTCTTTGGTCAGGCTGGTAATCCCAACCAAATAAGCAATCGCAATCCCTACAAGCAACCTATTTCATACCCTTTTCGTCGTACTTCCTCTTCTCCTTCTCTTCTTTCTCTCCCTGCCGAGCTTGTTGGAGTGCCATTGATAAGATATAGTGTAATTCCTTTTCCCCGAGAGCCAGTCCCACTAGTGCTAGTATCAATAGGAAGATCTATATTACTTAGGATATTTCTTATTATATCCCTTTTAGTGTAAAAGTATTTGGCATAAAGAGCCCTCAATAATGAGCTTGTCCTGTACGCAATAACTGAGGATAGAGGGAGTTTCAACTTGGCCTTCTACTAAGAGTGTTGCAAATTCCCTTTCATATCCCTTCTAGTTTAAGCCTTTCCTTCCTATGTAACCAAGTCCTCCTATGAACCTATCTCCACCTAAAGGATAGGAAAGATTACAACTAGAAAGTAAAGGTTGTCTTTGAGCAAGCTCTTAGCTTTCATCGTAAGTGAGAGAGTAATTGATGCAAGAGAATGTCGTGCTAGTCTTTACTTACACAGAAGAATAAGATGGATAGTGTCACGCCCCATCCTCGATAAGCGCGACCGGTGCTTAACTGAGTGAACCTGACCGAGCAAGCCTGTTAGATACTTTCTACCCAATTAACCCATGATCGAGAGAAAACGTGATTTCATTAATTATACAGTAGGAGTCTCATTCATACAATCCTAAACCATTTCATTAGTCATTGCGCTTTTAAGTACCAAAATACACATTTCTTAAAGTTTAAGTGGAACAAGTGATCAAACACAACATGACTTGTTTAACATTCTCAACACCCATATACAACCCACATAGTGTCTACGAAGCCTCTAAAGATACAAAGAGAGTAAAGATGGTGCCGGCAACAAGGCCCCGACTATACCTCAAAAGGTACAATAAATGACCCCGGAATAAAATGGGGCTCACCGAGTTCGCTGAGAAGAGGATGTAGCACTATTTGTGATCAACATTGTCTGCTATGTAACCACCTGCATCAATTTAAAGATGCAACGCCCCCGAAAAAAGGACATTAGTATCGTCGAATAACACTAGTATGTATAGCTAAACACCAAATCAATAGAATGAATAATAATACAAGAGGAACAGTCAAGAATTCAATAAGGGCTTCTAATAATAGTAAAGCAACAAGTTAAGGATCATATACATTCTCAAGACAATTTCCATATTACTAGGTTGGGTGACCACCGATGTCCCACAATTCACAATACCTTCGTATTCTTACAGGGAGTCCGATCTCGACCCGATCGGCTAGGCCGCCTCATCTGAGACATTATCACAATTTCATTATAACTTTCCAGCACAGTACCACCATGTGTGCGAAATGGCATTTGATCACGGTGCGATCGGCTAGGCCATCTCATTTGAGACATCAACCCTTTTCACAATTTCATCCACACTACCACTGTGTTCTTACATGGAGTTTGATCTCGGCCCGACTGGCTAGGCCATCTCATTTGAGACATTACCTTTTTCATTCAATCATCTCACATCGTACTTCTTTCATGTACTTTCGATTCATTGACACTAGTGATTACGATTACAAAGTCATTCTTGGCACTTGTGCGTATTTCATAGTTCCAGACCCATTTTCCACATTCAATATCATTATCACAATCAATAAGGCTCCCCATTCAAGAAATTAAATTCATACATGAGCTATTTGGGAATCTTAGGCATATAGAGGCTTTTTATAAAATTTGGCATAACAACTTTTATTTCGATCTTGACATGAAGTCTTAACATTTCTAACAATATTCCACATTTTGAACACATCCTCAATGGAAAGATAACATGATGAAGCATTTAGAATAAATATTGAACTTACATCCTTCAGCACAAACATGTTAGAAATCACCAATTAGATAATGATCAAGGGCTTACTCCAATTATATGATAAACATGGGGTTCGATTCTAAGAAGAAAGGGGTTTAGCCAACATACCTCAATTGAGCCTCTTAAAACTCTAAGATGTTCCGGAATATTAGCCACTTCAATCTATTTTAGCAATATAACAAAATTGAACCAAAATTAGGAAGATGAACATGGTTTTAGCTCATTTGAGCATACTATCAAACACTAAGTGTACATCAATGTTTTAAGGCTCTTTTGTGGAAGAAGCCATCATTTCTCAACCCACTCTCTGCCATTATTAGCTCACAATCTTCCCACATACTACAAGGATACATGCATGCAAGGTAAGCACTCCCATCCCCATGAATTAACTTACTAATGGCCCATTCTAGTTACATTTTAAAATTAATAGTTTGGGTGATAGAATCTTACCTCTTAGAAAGAAGACCTAGGTGCCTCTCTTGATAATCTTCAAGATTCTAAGTGAGAATTGGAGAGCAATGTGATGAAGATCACTTCTCCCACTAGTACCCTCTCTATCACTCTAAAAATATCAGAAAATATGATCTAAATGGTCTATGGGATGTATTTTAACGAAATAGGGTCAGGTTTAAAAACCCAAAAAATGAAGCTCCGGAACAAGGTCTGCGATCACATATGCGATCGCATAATCGATATGCGGACCGCATAATCGGTGACCAAAACAGTCAAAAACTTATCCGTGTCTGCGGTCACTATGCGGCCTGCAGACCTGTTCTGCAGTCGCATAATGAACCACAAAATAGTTATGCGGTCGCATAGTCGACCGCAAAATTTCATCCAAACTGGCCTAATTAACAGCCTCACTCTGGGGCCATTATGCGGTCCGCAAAGTGATTCTGCGGTCACATAATGGACCGCAAAAACGCATAACACTGCCAACATGTAAAACCAATTCGTCACCACGAAATATTATTTTTTTCCTTTTGCAAAATTTTACGGGGCCTTAGATTCTCCCCCACTTAGGATCATTCGTCCTCGAATAAGGGTAAAAATCTGCTATTAGCATCTTATGCAACTCAGTTTTCATACCACACACCAGCAGCTCCAAATTTTACTAACTCTCTAAATTCTCAAACATTTTGCCAGAGTTTCATTTGTAAGTAGGCCTATCCACATGTCAAAGAGCCCCAAAAACACATCTTACAAACATGTATAGAAACCAACGACATAGCATAACTCATAACCACACCAACCGTGGCCTCATATAAACAACATATAATCAAAAAGAGCATCTTTACATTAACTAAACAAGTGATATAAAATTCTTAGGCGACATGTTCGTAAAAGAAATGATTACACAACTATTCAAACAAGTGAGGATACATCTTCTTCATCTCTTCCTCGGCCTGCCATGTTGCCTCTGCAACATGCTGGTTTCTCCATAACACTTTCACGAAGGCAATTTCTTTATTCCTCAACTTTCGGACTTTCCTATCAAGAATGGCAACTCGAATCTCTTCATATGACAATTCTTCATTAACTTCAATGGTCTCAACCGGCACAATAGCTGACGGATCTCCAACTACCTTTTTCAACATAGACACATGGAATACCGAGTGCACTAATGACATCTCGGGTGGTAGCTCAAGTTTGTATGCCACCAGACCGATCCTCTGGATGATTTTGTATGGCCTGACATACCTCGGAATAAATTCCCCTTTTTCCCAAACCCCATAATACCCTTCATGGGGGAAACCTTCCAGAATACCCAATCATCTTCTTTAAACTCTAAGTCTCTGCGACGAATATCAAAATGGGATTTCTGACGACTCTGAGTAGTTTTCAACCGCTCTTTTATGATCTTAACTTATTCCATAGCCTGATGTACAAGGTCTGGCCCTATCAACTCTGCTTCGCCAATCTCGTACCACCCAATGGGAGATCTACATCTCCTACTATATAATGCCTCAAATGGTGCCATCTGGATACTTGTATGAAAGTTGTTGTTATAAGCAAATTCTATGTGTGGTAAATGATCATCCCAGCTACCCTTGAAGTAAAGAACACAAGCACGCAACATGTCCTCAAGCGTCTGAATAGTCCGCCCTGCTTGCTCGTCGGTCTGTGGATGGAAAGCTGTACTAAGATTCACCTGAGTACCTAAACCTTACTGAATTTTCCTGCAAAAATTGGCCGTGAACTGAGCCCCTTGATCGAAAATGATAGAAACTGCAGTTCCATGTATCCTGACTATTTTCTTGATATACAACTGAGCATACTGTTCCGCTGTGTCGGTAGATTTAACTGGCAAGAAGTGTGCTGATTTCGTGAGTCGGTCCACGATCACCCAAATTGAGTCAAACTTGCACGGAGTGCGTGGTAATCCTACCACAAAATCCATATTAATCATCTCCCACTTTCATATTGGAATTTCTATGTTCTGTGCCAACCCACCAGGCCGTTGATGTTCGGCCTTCACTTGCTGACAGTTCGGACACCTTGCCACAAAGTCTGCCACATTCCTTTTCATGTCATTCCAACAATAAACTTCCTTGAGGTCGTGATACATCTTTGTAGAATCTGGATGCCCGGAATACCTAGAAGTATGAGCTTCGGTCATGTATTTTTCGGGGAGACCATCTACATTCGGAACACATAGTCGCCCTTGGTACCTTAGTGTACCACCATCCATGCTAAGAGCAAAATCCGTAGTCTTATGTTTTTGAATCCCCTACTTTAATTGCACCAAAAATGGATCGTTGTATTGCTCCTCTTTGACTTCCACAACAAGCGATGATTCAGCCCTATTTGGCACAATAACCCCTCCTTCATTAGAGTAAGTAATACAAACTCCCAATCTAGCCAATCGATATACCTCCAAGTGTGCTAAACTACCCATAAATTTTCGGCTAAGAGCATCTGCCACAACATTGTCTTTCCCCGCGTGATATAGAATATCGATGTTGTAATCCTTAAGTAACTCAAGCCATCTTCTCTGCCTTAGATTCAGCTCCTTTTGTTTGAAAATATATTGAAGACTCTTGTGGTCCGTGAATACATCCACATGGACCCCATACAAATAGTGGCGCCAAAGTTTCAATGCAAAAACTACCGCCGCAAGATCTAAGTCACATGTTGGATAATTCATTTCATGATTCTTGAGTTGCCTAGAAGCATATGCTATAACTTTTCCGTGTTGCATTAACACACACCCAAGCCCAATTCTTGAAGCATCACAATATACCACAAATTCATCTGTACCCTCTGGCAAGGTCAACACCGGCGTTGTAGTCAATCTCGATTTCAACTCCTGGAAGCTCCTTTCACAGGCATCGGACCATTGGAACTTAACTGCTTTCTGAGTCAATTTAGTCAACGGAGAGGCAAGAGTAGAGAACCCCACCACAAACTTCCTATAATACCCTATTAAGCCCAAGAAACTGCAAATATCGGTGGGCGTTGTAGGTCTAGACCAATTCTTTACTGCTGAAATCTTTTTAGGATCAACCTTGATTCCTTCTCTAGAGACAACATGACCCAAGAATGTGACAGATTCGAGCCAAAATTCACACTTTGAAAATTTCGCATACACTTGGTGCTAATGAAGAGTCTGCAACACTGCCCTGAGATGATCATCATGGTCCTCCCGACTTTAAGAATACACAAGAATATCGTCAATGAACACTATCACAAAGGAGTCAAGGAAAGGCTTGAAAACTCGATTCATAAGATCCATGAAATTCGCTGGGGCATTTGTTAGCCCAAAAGACATCACCAGAAATTTAAAATGCCCATACCGGATCTTGAAAGCTGTTTTCGGAATATCCTGCTCCCTGATCTTCAATTTGTGATACCCGGATCGTAAATCAATTTTGGAGAAGTATTTAGCACCCTGTAACTGATCAAACAAATAATCTATTCTTGGTAGTGGGTATTTGTTTTTTATTGTGACTTTGTTGAGTTGCCAGTAGTCAATGCACATCCTCAGCGATCCATCTTTCTTCCTCACGAAGAGAACCGGTGTTCCCCATGGAGATACACTTGGTCGGATGAAACCCTTCTCTAACAAATCCTTTAACTGTTCCTTTAGTTCTTTCAATTCTGTTGGTGCCATTCTGTAGGGCAAAATAGATATAGGCTGCGTGCATGGCATCACATCAATCCCAAAATCAATCTCCATGTCTGGCGGAATCCCAGGGAGCTCATCAGGAAAGACCTCCGAAAATTCTTTCACAACTGGCACTAACTCGATTATAGGTGCCTCAGCATCGGTGTCCGTAACCCGGACCAAGTGATAGATACACCCCTTGTTAATCATCTTTGTGGCCTTAAGGTAAGAAATAAACATGCCCTTCGGCACCACATTAGCCCCTTTCCACTCAACAACTGGCTCACTTGGAAATTCAATCCTCACAGTTCTAGTTCGGCAGTCGAGCTTAGCAAAACAGGAATAAAGACAATACACCCCCATAATTACATCAAAATAGACCATCCCCAATTCAATGAGATCGGCCACGGTGTCCCAACCACGTACCATGACAACACAACCCCTATAAACTCGTGCGGCCACAATAGACTCGCCAACCGGAGTAGATACAGAGAAGAGCTTAGGAAGTTGTTCCGGTTCTATCCCAAATTCCATGGAAACATAAGGGGTAACATAGGACAAGGTGGAACCGGGATCAATAAGATCATATACATTATGAGTTTGGACAGTCAATATACCTATGACGACATCAGGAGAAGCTTCTGCACTCTTGCGACCACTCATAGCATAGAAATGACTGGGTCCTCCTGAACTCTGCGCACCACCCCTAGCTGCACCACGCCCTGCTGGTGCTGGTGGGCCTCGAGCTGGATGGGGTGCTAAAGATGTAGCAGCAAAAAAACTAGATGACTGTGCTGTGCCCCTGCCCGCACCCTGGCGGGATGAATGACACTCCCTTTGAATATGACCCCTCAATCCGCACCCGTAACATATAGGTAAGTCCATGTAACAAATACCCAAGTGCATCTTCCCACACCTGGGGCATGAGGGCCTCCGCTGCTGCGGGAACCTCCCTCATGATCGGCCCTGATAGTGGGGTCCCATGCTGCCCTGATTGGGCCTGAAGCGACTCCCCTGCTGCTGACTATGCCCCGCTGGCGGTGCACTGGCTGAAGACTGAGCATGAGACTGGGTTGGCCCTGAAAACTGATCTCCCCCCACCAAATGACTCCCCAAAGTTGCCCGCGGACCGAACCTTGCAGGTACCCTCTCACTCCCTCATGTTCTTCAACTTGCGGTCCTCTGTAGCTTGAACAAATACTACCATTTTACCATAGTTCATGTCTGAATTCAAGGCAGCTGTAGCGACCTCATTGATAACCAAGGGGCTAAGGCCCTGCAAAAACCGGCGCACTCTAGCCTCCATAGTATGCAACATAAGAATGGCATATTTTGACAGGCGCGCGAACTCCATGTGATACTCCCACACACTCCTACTCCCTTGCTTAAGATTATCAAACTCTGCGGCACGAGCTGCCCTAGTCTCGGCAGGCAAGAAATGGTCTATAAAGGCATCCCCAAACTCACTCCATCTCGCTGGAGGGCTCCCCTCCTCCCGAGAGTCCTCCCATAACTCAAACCAAGAATAGGCCACTCCTTTCAGGCGGTAGGCGGCCAACTCCACTCCCTCCGTCTCAGTAGCGCGCATAGCCCGGAGAGTCTTATGCATCTAATCAATGAAGTCCTGTAGGTCCTCCTCAGGATTAGCACCCGTGAACACCAGAGGATCCAACTGCAGAAACCTGTTCACCTTGGAACCACTAGAATCCCCTTGTTGTCTAGAGGATGTAGGTGCAATATTCGACCTTTGGGCTTGACAAGCCACTATTTGAGTTAGCATTTGAATAGCTCCCCTAAGATCCCCATCAGAAATACCAAAGTCGAAAGTTGGGGATGGAGATGGAATTGAAATGCCAGGTGGAGGAACCGTCGCACCCTCAGTAGGTGTAGGAACTGGTGTGGCATATGCCGGTGTAGTGGAATCATGTAGTGTCGCAGTCGAAGGATTATCCTCACCCCTCGGGTGTTCACTCGCATCATCAAATAAAGGGTCAACTGCCACTCCTAAGGCGGCGTTAGCTCCTTGGCCAGTTCTTGCTTTCTTCTTAGGTACCATATACTAAAAGTTAAAGGAATGCACGAGTTAGAGGAGGAACAATTGCACAATTAGTTTCATCGCACGATCCAGAGTATCAAAGAAGGGTATTGTTCCTAAATGTCCAAGTAGCCTCCAACTTATAGATGTGGTCGTCAACACACCGATAAGAAGGACTCTATCAGACATGGCTCCGAGACATCCTAGGACACTTTAAAATCTTAGGCTCTGATACCAAGTTTGTCACGCCCCAATCTCGGAAAGCGCGACCGGCGCTCAACTGAGTGAACCTGGCCGAGCAAGCCTGTTAGATACTTTCTACCCAATTAACCCATGATGGAAAGAAGACATGATTTCATTAATTATAGAGTAGGAGTCTTATTCATACAATCCTAAATCATTTCATTAGTCATTGCGCTTTTAAGTCCCAAAATACACATTTCTTAAAGTTCAAGTGGAACAAGTGATCAAACACAACATGACTTGTTCAACATTCCCAACACCCATATACAACCCACATAGTATCTACGGATCCTCTAAAGATACAAAGAGAGTAAAGATGGTGCCGGTAACAAGGCCCCAGCTATACCTCAAAAAGTGACCATAATATAAACAAAAGGTACAATACATGACCCCGGAATGAAATGGGGCACACCGAGTCCGCTGAGAAGAGGATGCAGCACTATCTATGATCAACATTGTCTGCAAAAGGGACGTTAGTACCGTCGAATAACACTATTATGTATAGCTAAACACCAACTCAATAGAATGAATAATAATACAAGAGGAACAGTCAAGAATTCATAAGGGCCTCAAATAATAGTAAAACAACAAGTTAAGGATCATATATATTTTCAAGACAATTTCCATATTACTAGGTTGGGTGACCTTTGGTACCGATGTCCCACAATTCACAATAACTCTGTATTCTTACACGGAGTCCGATCTCGGCCCGATCGGCTATGCCGCCTCATCTAAGACATTACCACAATTTAATTCTAACTTTCCAGCACAGTACCACCATGTGTGCGGCGTGGCATCCGATCACGGCCCGATTGGCTAGGCCATCTCATTTGAGGCATCAACCCTTTTTTTACAATTTCATCCACAATACCACTGTGTTCTTACACGGAGTCCGATCTCGGCCCGACTGGCTAGGCCATCTCATTTGAGACATTACCTTTTTCAGTCAATCATCTCACATCGTACTTCTTTCATGTACTTTCGATTCATTGACACTAGTGATTATGATTACAAAGTCATTCTTGGCACGTGGCCGTATTTCATAGTTGCAGACTCCTTTTCCACATTCAATATCATTATCACAATCAATAAGGCTCCACATTCAAGACATTAAATTCACATATGAGCAATTTGGGAATCTTAGGCACATAGAGGCCTTTTATATAATTTTGCATAATAACCTTTATTTCGATCTTGACATGAAGTCTTAACATTTCTAACACATATTCCACATTTTGAACACATCCTCAATGGCAAGATGACATGGTAAAGCATTTAGAATAAATATTGAACTTACATCCTTCAACACAAATATGTTAGAAATCGCCAATTCTATAATGATCAAGGGCTTACTCCAATTACATGATCACCATGGGGTTCGATTCTAAGAAGAAGGGGGTTTGGCCAACATACCTCAATTGAGCCTCTTAAAACTCTAAGATGTTCCAGAATATTAGCCACTTCAATCTATTTTAGCAATATAACAAAATTGAACCAAAATTAGGAAGATGAACATGGTTTTAGCTCATTTTAGCATACTATCAAACACTAGGTGTACATCAATGTTTTAAGGCTCTTTTGCGGAAGATTCCATCATTTCCCAACCCACTCTCTACCATTATTAGCTCACAATCTTCCTACATACTACAAGGATACATGCATGCAAGGTAAGCACTCCCATCCCCATGAATTACCTTACTAATGGCCCATTCTAGTTACATTTTGAAATTAAGAGTTTGGATGATAGAATCTTACCTCTTAGGAAGAAGACCTAGGTGCCTCTCTTGATAATCTTCAAGATTCTAAGTGAGAATTGGAGATCAATGTGATGAAGATCACTTCTCCCACTAGGACCCTCTCTCTTAGTCTAAAAATATCAGAAAATATGATCAAAATGGTCCATGGGATGTGTTTTAACAAAATTGGGTCGGGTTTAAAAACCCAAAAAATGAAGCTCCGGAACAAGGTCTGCGATCGCATAATCGATATGCGGATCGCATATCAGTCGCATAATCGGTGACCAAAATAGCCAAAAACCTGTCCGTGTCTGCGGTCACTATGTGGCCTGCAGACCTGTTCTACGGTCGCATAATGAACCGCAGAACAGTTATGCGGTCGTATAATCGGTCGCAAAATTTCATCGAAACTGGCCCAATTAACTACCTCACTCTACGGCCATTATGCGGTCCGCAAAGTGATTCTGCAGTGGCATAATAGACCGCAGAAACGAATAACACTGCCAAACACTTTCCTTTACTTTCCGATGCATTGTAAAACCAATTCGGCACCACGAAATATTATTTTTATTCTTTTGCAAAATTTTATGGGGCCTTACAGATAGAATGGGATTTCAAGGCAAAATAGCCTATATAAGAGAAAGGGTTCCTCACTTGACTTCAAGCTGGGGAAGGCTAGTTCAAGAACTAGAAAGATCGCACTTCCGTTTACTCAGATGCCTCTTTCTTAACGAAGACTCTTGCAGCTAGAACTCATCGGCAACGACTCTTACCACTGCAACCTAGGCACTCAGGCCTTGGAGCTGATATGTCAATCCACTGTTACCATAAACCTCTACTTTGTAGTGAAGCGACTTCGTTCATTCCCGAGTCAATAATTTCCAGAGGATGGAACCTAGTAATGGCACATCAGCTTACCGATTCCTTAATAAGAATTCATTGCTGGACTTTACTTGGAATAAGTTATCCCCATATGGAGTCCGCCCAAGGGAGAAATCCAATCCAATGGGTCACTGGGACTGGGCTTGACATCAAAGACAGAGAAAAATGTATAAGCGCAAAAAAGGAAAATTGCCTGGGAAAACAATCCCAAGGGAAGCTTCTCGCTAGTGCTTTCCCCACCACTGAACATTGCGTTGCTATGGTCAATAAACAGCCAACAAGTGGTTCCGAATGACTTTGAGGAGGCCCCAGCGCAACATCTTTCTCGCTCGAAGGATCTATGAAAGTCCCACTACGAATTCCTATCCCATTAATAAAGTACAAATAAATAATATATTCCAAGTCTGACTTTTAAAGCATATGCGTTGAAAAAAACCTTTGGCTTTGGACTTTCTGCTTTGATAGATCTTTCCTCTCAAAAGTGGTTTTATCTTACCCACTATGTCCTTTGTTTAATACCCATTTTCAGGAGTGGGAACCTTGAATTGAAAACCCTTTCTTCTGCCCTCGCCACTTCTTTCGCTGACCCTATCAACCCCCTTTGCGGAATACCAGAAAAAGAGATGAATTAGCGGATCATAGGGCTAAGTCGAAGCATGCCTGAACCTTCTTCGTCGGAGACTGAGTTAATATACAATCCCACTTTGGAGACTACCCTTCGGGATAGGTAGGATATGGTGCCACAAATTGTAGTCTACTCGGTATGCGTCGATTCTTTGCTGGAGAAGCCTAGATCACTAGTTTTGGACTATCGAAAAACCCCCCTCTGCCCGCATCCCTGGAACTTGCTTTGCTTTTTTTCTTTAAAGACCCCGCCTGCTTCACACCTTCTATGATAGGGGAAATACTTCCGCACGAGTACTAATTTGATTTGCATAAATGAGACTCTTCTGAGCCCTTGAGATTTTACATATCAGCTTCAGAAGATTCAATTGGATCATTCTAGGCAGAGAAGAATGAGAAAGCAATGTTAGGGTGTGCTCTGGAACTCCAACACTTGGGTTGAACAAAAAAGGCTCAATCTTTCACTATTCAGGAGTAAGCAAAGCAAATGCGATCTAAGAAAGACGCCCTGGAATTCCATTCTGTAGGGAAGGAGGACCTACGAAATAAATCTCCAATCAATCATAGGTGGGTGAGAAAATTGATTTGCCTCTTTCATTTAGTGTCCATTGTCGATTCGGACGCTTAACCCCCGCCCCTAACTACGAGGCAAGTCACACTTTAACTTCCTGCCTTGACCTAGGCCTCACATCGATCGTTCTGTCCACTGAACTCATCAATCAACCTGACCTTGACTCTCACTACGTACTCCAACTCTATCTATTAATGAAGACGCTTTATCTAATAAAGCAGGAAGAAGACTAGGAAAGCAATCGAACAAACAAGGCTCTGTAAGAGAAGAGCTAACTGGAGTGCGCCTGGAACGACGAACGAGGAGTACGAGAAGAGAGTTTTGAAGGTCAGATCGGGTTGGCTTGGCTGGAAAAGTATGTGTTCCAGGACAATAAAGACTGCAAACAAGTATCTAACAAAGCAAGGCTGCTAAAGAAGAGCTTGTTCTGTTCCGGATACAAAAATAAGAAGAACGTAAGTACAAGAGGACAAGAAGGAGAAGAGGCGAGTACAGTTTCACTTTAGTTTCACTTGCTTGGTAACCTCTTTCCCGGTCAGAGATAGGAAAGAATCCAAGGCTTGTAAGGATGTTAGGCTTCAAACGCTGTTAGGACAGATAAATTAGAAAGCTAGGACGAAATAGCCTTCTCTATACTGAGTGGATCCAGTATTTTAGAACTGGTGGTGGGAACTGAATGAAATCAAAGGGAGCCTTACCCCTTAGAATCAAATTCTAAACCGCCGTGGTGTTGCTGGATGCTTCTGATCAATAAAACAACAAGAGGAGGAAAAAAAATAAAGAATTTCATTATGATCCAAAGCCTTACCCAACTCATACTCGTACTTAGACAAAAGTGCTCGGTACTTTTCTCATTTCTCTATAACCGACTCTCTGATGAAACCCTTCAAAATGCTCTATGTTTTGTGTGTGTGTGTGTGTGTGTGTGTGTGTGTGTGTGTGTATATATATATATATATATATATATATATATATATATATATATATATATATATATATATATATATATATATATATATATATATATATATACACACACACACACTAAACTATGTTTTGATTGGAAAGTTCGGCATAAGCTAGCTTTAGGTTGGGACGGGGTAAGTCTAACCGCTGTATCGCCAGTATGCCCTTCCCAAGAAGAACTAGCAAATCAAATAATGGACCATTTCCTATATTCTATATTTCTAATTCTTCTAGTGATTTTTGTTTATGTTGGTATTACTTGGCCTTATTTTCGGTCTGCCTGGTGTATGGATATAGCCATTACGGAATATTTTATCCCCTCATTTTTCTAATTCATAAAAGTTGTATTTTTTTCTGTTTTATACTACCTGGATCTGGGGCCTTTCAATAATGTTCCTTTTAAACAATTATGGGAGTCCAATGGACTTTACATTAGATTCATGTGGTATATGTCTTGGGCCCCATGTGTTTAATGGGTCACCCGACTAAGAGAGAGTATGCCCCGGGTATTTGCCACAGGCTCGTACTGATTCTGTTATTATCTCTCGTATCTTGTTCGTTCTGGAAATACGTATTCCTATTCCATCTTTTCTAGAATCTCCTTTAACGGAAGAAATAGAATCTCGAGAAGGAATACCAAAACCTATTTCACTTGCCGAGTCGTTTTGCATCTATGGCAGAATGGTTAAAGCACCTTTCCTAGTAAAGGGGAAAATTCGTAGGTTCGGTTCCTGCTGGATCTTTTAATAAGATCGGGAAGAAGTTCCTTATTCTGGGGAATATATATAGATAGATATTTACAGAGATTAGTCCTTTTAATAATAAAGGGGCTTTTCCAATCTGTCTAGCTTCGGTGTGTTCTTTGCTTAATTTAAGGGCATCCCCCTTCTACTATCTCTCCTACCTACCACGACAAAAGAGGTTGAAGCAACGAATTCTTTCTTTTTAATTTAACCGCTAGGTGGGACAAGAAAATTCCCTTCCTTTCTGATCAAAATCCGATCAATCAATGAAATTTGTTACCATGCAGTGCAACAGGAAAGATCGAAGAATTTTATGCCCTATGCGCCCTCTCTTTCAATTGAATTGATCACCTCCCTTTGCTAGTTAGAGTTGTGCTCTTCCTGAGCAGCTTGCGTGCGTTGTTGGTAGAGCTACTTCTTCTTACTGGATTCTCGGAGCCCACCAAAGCACAGACTCTACTCACCCACTACTAGACTAATCTAAGGGCTGGTGAGAGTATTACACTGAAGATTGATGGACTTACTAATTTGCTGACTGATTCAAGGAGTTAAGCCTGGCGGTTCAGTGATCAAGCGAAGGCTTGGTTCCTCCCTCGCTGTACCAAGGGAAGCCTTTCCCAATTAATATTATTTGATATATATATATATATATATATATATATATATATATATATATATATATATATATTATATAATGTAGATGATGATTGATTAAAGATTTCCTTTCTACAATAAGCCTACGAGATGAATTAGACCTCAACCCGAAGAAGACTTCCCTGGCAGAGAGATTGAAAGAACGGAACTCCAGCGCACTGATTGAGCTAGCTAGAAGCAAGAACTCCTATTTATTTAAGTAAGGCCAGCTGTAAACAAAGAAAACAAGAGATTCGTGGTTGTACCGATACCAGTTGACATCAATTGGCCAGTTTCCTATAGTTGACCGATTGATCCATAAGTGCGGTAAGAGGATGATATTTACAAGGATGGTAAGTGATATCGAAAAACAAGAGCTGGAAGCTAAGCACCCTTTGAAAAGCTTCTATCTGACAGGAGGAAGTACTCAACTAGTGAATGGAAGGAAAGATGACGCCCGGGCGAAGTCAACTTATTCAAGTGTCCTATTTAATTCAGGTAACTAATTAAGCGCATCTATCTACCAGCAAAGATAGGTTAGAATGGTAATCTATGCTAAGAGTTCCCCTTAATCAATAGCCCATCTCTTTCCAGTAATCAATAGCCCGCAAGAAATAGAAAGGAAAAAGCCCATCTCTTTCCAGTAGTATGTAGCTTTACTTCCTTGAACTTCTATGGAGGGCTTAGTTTGCGCAGTTGAGTGGCGCTTGTTGAATACCTCTCGTAGGCCTGATCTCAACAATTACATATATAAATGGAAGTAAGTCGCTTTTAAGACGCACAATTAGAAGAAAGAGATCTTTCTATTGATAGGAACAAAACTTCTTAGAAAAGCTGCGAAGACAGGACTAGTTTCAAGCAGAATCCGAATAAAGAAAAAGGCAGGATCGGAGCAGACGTCAGTAAGTGAAATAAAAAGGAAAATTTTACATCTATATAAAATGAAAAGTAATCACCTAACAGAATATTAAATAATATTGTAGAATAAGAGGGAAAGTAAAAGTAGAAAGAAAGATTTTTTTCTTTTAGTAAAGAAGAGAAAGAAGAAGAAGATGCTAACTCAACCAAAAAAAGAGAGGTTTTAGCCGGAAGAAAATAGCTCGGCTAACAAGGGTTGAATTTGAACTATATATAAACAGCTCTAGCTGGAAAGGGGGATAAGCTCGACAAAGACTTCGAAGCAAAGGAGGCAACCAGCTACTACACCAAAAGGAATGGGTTTTACCAACTGATCAATAAATAGTTGAGGGGGAACTAGTCCTACTACTGAGCCAGGACCAAACTCTTCCTTTCCGATTACATTGGCTTGGCCTTTTGGACAAGCAGATAGCACATGACCAAAAGTGTTTTCACCCATTAGCTACGGCACCACCCTTCTTTCCGACCAGGATTGGAAGAATTTTCCACATACTGAGATTTTGGGTCTTCATGAGTAGTTCTTGTTGACGATCCCTTGAAAAAAGCCCTTTGTTGAGCAGGCTTTCTCCCCTGACAAAAGACCTTCCCTGGGTTGAGACTCTTTAAATAGGTCTAGTTGCTTCGATTCTACTCATGTCCTCAAAACATCGGTCCTTGATCGCTTTATCTTTCTAGTGATCTAGTGCTGCGGGAAGGGAATGATAATTAGATTCCTATAGCAGTTTGGGAGCATCGGCATGTATATGGTAGAATATAATGACCTGATCTCTTTGCTTTCGATGGCTGCTCGGGGTTGAAACATAGTGGAAATGCGAATATGATCAATCCCGGCTCATAAGAAGTACGAAGGTTCTTGTAAGTTGGTTCAGCGGTTCCAGTGACTCAAGGAATAGGGCATTTTGGCACTGTTGAAGTGATTGGCGAAAATTCCCTTGAGACGAGAATCCTGTTGAAATGGAAAGTCCTTGGTATACATACATTAGTAGTATGTTATGCTCATATTACTGAAACGGAGTTATCCTTCTCAAAATCCTTCCCTCCTTGGTCGAGTTGGCTTAATCCCGAATCCATCCTTACGGAAGAAGGGCGGTATATCGGCTACGAGAGAGAGTCCTTATTGTTCATCTCTGCCTCCCGACACTATTGACCCAAATCGGGACCTTTTGCCTTTATTCGCTACAAGACTAGTCCAAAATTCTAGTTCGTTAGACTCACCCTTTGTTTCTGTTAATCATTCATGACCCCTGAATGGAAGATAAAAAGACTTTACTAAGCAAGTTGTCTGTCGGTCCCCGTTGGTTAATTGTGTGAACAGAGGCAAGGAGTACCGCTGGACTATCCCACTAGCGATCCTACTTCAACGACCTTCTCGTAATACATAAAAGAAGTATCCCGATCCTATAGGAGTGACAGTTGTAGTGGAGATCGATGAAGATCTTTATTCTTAAAAGAAAGGGCAAGCACCGAAACACAGGAATGATCAAAGAGAGGCCTCAGCTGACGCTAATAAAGCCAAAGAGCAAGAAGGAGGTGATGATGTGATTCCTTATGTACATGTGTCTGTGGCGCTTGACAAGTATACTTATTAATCAGTTGACCTATCTCTATTTGTGTTTTCTTCTAGGTCAGCTGACCCCTGGTCTTCTTTGAGTTTATGATAGTCCCTACTCGTCCGAGCTTTTGTAGGCCAAAGAAAATGCTTAGATGAGAAGAAGTCAGAGCAAAATTCAAAACAAGAAGGACAAAGAAGTCTCTTCCACTCCTCTAGAGGTTGAGGATAAGGAAGTGATGGGGAAGACGATGCTCGTGCAAGATAAGATGATGACTGGCTGACTTACCGAATGGACGGACACTTTGATCTTGATCGTGCAATCTATGACACAATGAAGGACTATCGTCAATGCAGTTGGAGCCTCTAGGTCCCACAGCAATGGTCTTCAAACTGATAAACCAACCTTTCACTTCTCATATGGGGAATCATCCACATGAGAACCAGAAGACGGCATTCTAAGGCTATATACAGCCCTTATCCAATAAATGAGCTATCTTGCTTAGCATACCTCACCAAAGCTCTTCAAATCAATCTCCTTGGTACTTGAACTTGATTCTTTAAAGCCGGGAACTCCATTCAATTAGCTGGGCATAAGCTCTCCCCTTGCTTTGCTCATTTTCTCTTGATACGCTTACCTTGCCCGTTTAGGTTTTCAAGAAGTAGACACGGAAAGGGAAATTCTTAGCTAGGTTCTTCGTCTCAGTGATCTCTCGGCGGCCATCTCGTCAAAGTATCAAACCCTGTCTTTCTACCCTGAACATTAGGTATCTTCTTTTGGCCCACTGGGGGCAAGTGAGAGCACTAGATCGAATACACAGGATTGTCCATGTTTTTACCTTAGCTCTACTTAGACTACATCTCGATTTTTCCTTTTTACGATTATTTGCTTCCAAAGGCTTACGCGGGACATCAGTTCCATTCATCATCATAAAAGAGGAACGGAGATTCCCGATTGCGTTCTTGGATTGGGAGGCCTTGCCGCATGCTTCGTTTCCATTATTGCAATTATTGTCATAATTTCTTCCTTCACCATCAAAAAGATGGACAGATACGAGAGAAGAGGAAATGGAGGCCAAACATATAGTAAGGTACCAAAATGGTTGTCACTTGCGGCACAAGATTTTGGTTCAGCTTCAAGGGTGGTGTTATGAGGGACAAGGGTAGCAATCCTTTATTTCCGGAAAAGATCAGTATGCCCAGAGATCAACGAACTAGACGGAGAAAAGCACCACAACAGATATGGAATTCTATTTTCACTTTCAGTTTCACCTCGCGACTCAGGATACATGCAAGAAGAGCCAGGGAAGGGGCAAGGGGTTTACCCACTTTCACGGATTTCATAGGTTCAAGAGATCCCACTATAGAAGTGTTTATCCGTTCACCGAAGGAAGGGATTCTTTATCAAAGTCTCTGAATGGCGCACTTAACCTCATTCGATGATAGGGTTGGGGAAATTGACCGATCCTAAGTTAAATCTAGCTCTGATGGTGTGTCTGTGGGTCCCTTCCTCTCAACGTTTGAAAGAACACTCTAATGGAATGTTGGGCTAATTCTAATATAGGGATAGAAAAGTAATTGGCAAGGGCAAGGTCCGATCGGAAATAGGATAAATAACGGAAAAAGTCCCTCTACGATAATAGGACTTGAAGGCTTTAGCTATGCGAGCCTGCCATTACGCTCCTTTGTTATAGAATTAATGGTCAAAAACTTGCCCTACTTAATCTCTTTCGAGATAAAGGTTCTTACAGAGGTGAAGGCACCCATCACACATAAAATAGTCAGAAAGCTCACGCTCCATTAAGTGTATAGATTGAGATCCAGTAGAAGTGGGAGTGCCGCAAGGCTCTTGAGTTAAATGATGCTCAGGATTGAGGAAGTGGTCTTATTGGCATTCGGAATGGAGTCTATCCCGAAGGAATCTCATCTCTCTTCCAATAGAATAGGAAGTCTCAAGCCAGTAGCACGATAGCAGTCCATTCAATCCATTCAATCAAGCCTTTCCAGGTCATCTTGAAAAAGGATGGATAAATTTTATCTAAAAAGGTTAAGAAAGTAGGTGCTCTTATTGGACGTCACGGGAGAAATCCCAACTTCACTTTGATTAACATCGAGTTGTATGTTTCACTACTTTTTAATGAGGTGCAACATCGGTCTGGACTCTGGATGGTCTGTCCAAGGGACTGGAACCCAAGACTCTTCTTAGTCTAACATAATTGTTGTAACCTCAGCGGGTTGCTCATTGGATTTTGATGGAATTCAGTGACAATCCACTCCTTAGGTCCAAGGTACCTTATAATGGAAATGAGGGTTCTCATCTAGGCGATTTCACAGTGGTGAGCTTAGTTATAGAAGGAGAGGTCAACCAGGCATTGGCTGGGAGGATTCAACTGGGTTGATCAGCCGGTATTGGGGGCAGGGGAAACTGACCTGGGCTCCATTTCTTAAGACCTTCCGTCTTTCTCCTAAGGGCCATCTTCCTCTTTAGGGGGTTGAACGTGGGGGCTGTTCTTATTTTACCAAAGGGGTTTGAATTAGCTTCTCCCGATCATATCTTTCAAAAGAACCAAATTCTTGTTAGCGATTATTTATGATCAAAAAAATGAAATTATGAAAACATCTTTATCTTATTTAGACCCTTCTGAAAATCTACATTACATACTCTTTTATTACGAGATGCTGGTAATCACGTTGAGTTCTTATGCTTTCATGTTAACAACTCAATTCATTCGATTACTACAGGGATTAACCCAATCCGGAATATGAACCATAAAAGAAAATACCTATTAAACCGATTACAAAAATACCAGTTACAGTATCTATTATCCAAAGAGGAATCCTTCCAGCATTATCGGCCATTTACCCTACTTCCCTCCGGATTTCATCAAGTGGTCATGCTAGAGACATAAACAGTCATGGATAAATAAATTATGAGATCCTTCCGAATGAGCTAAGAGAATCTTATTTATTCTCTTTTGTTTTGTTAATTGAAGAAATTATTGGAAAATAAAAAAGCAAGTACAAAAATGAGTAATAACCCCCAGTAGAGACTGGTACGATTCAATTCAATATTTTGTTCGTTCGGGTTTGATTGTGTCGTAGCTCTATAATTCGGATTAAGTTTATCGTTGAATGAATTGCATTGCTGATATTGATCCCAAAAAAAGATAGTAGGTACAGGTAGGTCGTGAACAGCCAATCATCGTACTGTAAAAATTGGATAGGTTCGATCTATAGTCATTAGGGCCTCCTAAAACGATCTACTAAATTCATCGAGTTGTTCCAAAAGATCAAAATGGCCAGTTATTAATGGAATTACTTGTCGGCTCTCTGTAAAATACTCGTTTGGCCGAGGGCTTCTAAACACATCATAAGCTAAACTGGTGCTGACAAAAAACCAACCCGCAATGAATAAAGAAGTTATAGTACTGCTATGAATGACCCAGTATCGAATACTGGTAATAATATCAGCAAATGAATGTTCTCCTGTGTTTCCAGACATGCTGAGCTCCACATATTCTTGTACAGTCAAAGAGGATCGATTCCGTAAAAGATGAGATCAGTAAATGACAATTCACTGAAATTGCATCTTTGTGAGATCGTCAATATTGTACTGAGGGTGTCTTGAGAGTATACCGAATCAGTATAGCTATCCTTCTTCTGACACAGTAAGGCAATTTGAATTAGTATGAAAAGTAAGTACTAAATAATTTCTTTTTTCCTTTACTTGTTGATGTAAAATCATCTTCCATTCAATAGAAAATTCTTTCAATTCAACGAAAGAGATTCTCATATTCCGTAGATGCGAATTGATGATACAACTCTTATTATTTTAATAGTTTACCCAAGAATTACTCAATGAATCAGTTGATTGAAATTATGGGATGGATAGATGTTACAGATGATGAATCAATTTCTTTTATATGTCTATCACTTTATCTTTGTTAGTGTTGTCTGCCTATAATGATAGATGAATCAAAAACTTTTCATTCAACTTCTTCTTTCAATTGAAATTGAGATTTTTCATTCAACTTCTTCTTTTATATTGAGATTTTTGCCTATCCTTCTTTCTATAATAGATTGAAGTTGCTAAAAATTTCGGAACATTTAGAGTGTAAGGAATCTCAAGTGAGGTATGATTGTGATACACCTCCACCCACATATATATTGGGGTGAGGCGGCATAACCTCTTTGTGTAGGAATTATAATATTGTGGGACTGCACCTCCACCCGCTTACATTGGGGTGAGGCGGTATGACCGCTTTGTGTAGAGATTGTGATTGTGATACACCTCCACCCGCATACATTGGGGTGAGGCGGCATAGCCGCTTTGTGTAAGTTCTTAGTGCTGTGGTTATATATCCACCCCCATACATTAGGGTGAGGCGGCAGGGCCGCTTGATTAGAGTTATGGTATGGTACGTACACCTCCACCAGCATATATCGGGTGAGGCGACAGGGCCGCTTTGTGCGAAGATGGTTACATAGGATCTCATCTTAAATCCTATAAATGTTGTTGATAGCTTTTAATAGGCTTGCTATTGTTGAGACAGTTATCTATATATTCTATTGCCGCACTGGTTCATCATAATTATCTTGTATTTCTAAATTCTTAAATTGGTGTTTAGTTTTTAAACTAGTACTATTCGACGGTACTAACGTCCCTTTTGCCGCGGGCACTGCATCTTTAAATGGATGCAGGTGGTTCCACAGCAGGAGACATTGATCAATGATAGCAGTACACCTTCTTCCCAGCTGACTTGGTGAGCCCCACTTCATCCCGGGGTCATGTATCTTTTGATCTTTATGTATTATGATTGAGGTATGGCCGGGGCCTTGTTGCCGGCATTATCATTGTACTCTTCTTTATCCATAGAGGCTCTGTAGACATAGTGTGGGTTGTGTATTGGTGTTGGGGAAAGACAAACTATGTTATGTTGTGGTTGTATTACTTGTCCATTTGAGACTTTAAAAATGCTGAAACTATTGGTAAGAAATTGGTAATTGCAGACATGACCACTTTATTGTTTAATTAAGGAAAACATATATTCTCTTTATTTATGAATGAGTTTGGGTAGAAGGAATCTAATAGGCTTACTCGGTCGGGTTCACTCGGTTGAGCGCCGGTCGCGCTCCTCGGTTTTTAGGGCGTGACAAACTTGGTATCAGAGCCTAAGGTTTTAAAGTGTCTTAGGATGTCTCAGAGCCGTGTCTAGTAGAGTTCTTATTATCGGTGTGTTGTCGACCACATCTGTAATTAGGATGCTACATGGGCATTTAGGAATAATACCCCTTCTTTCATGTTCTTGATCGTGCGATAAAGCTGGTTGTAAGATTGTTCCTCCTTTAACTCCTGCGTTGCTCTAATTTTCAGTACATTGCACCTAAGAAGAAGGCAAGAACTGGCCAAAGAGCCAATGTCACCCCAGGAGTGACAGTTGACCCTATAATTGATTATGCGGGTGAGCACCCGAGGAGTGAGGATATTCCTCCAGTTACTACACTGCCTGGCTCTACTACAACTGATCAGACTGCACCTATCCCTATACCTACTGAAGGTGCAACAGTTCCTCCAACTGATATACCAGTTCCACCTCCAGCTACAGCTTCCGATTCTGGTGCGTCTGATATTGATATTAGGGGAGCCATACAAATGCTGACACAATTAGTGGCTTCTCAGGCCCAGAGATCGAGTGTTGGGCCTACTTCTTCTAGTCATCCAGGGGAATCTGCTAATTCCAGGGTGAACAAATTTCTTCAGTTAGATCCTCCAGTGTTTACGGGTGCTGATCCCGAGGAGGACCCCCAGGACTTCATTGATGAGATGCACAAAACTCTCCGGGTTATGCATGCTACAAAGACGGAGGGAGTAGAATTTGCCTCCTACCGCCTAAAAGGGGTGGCCTACTCTTGGTTTGAGTTGTGGGAGGAATCTCGTGAGGAGGGAAGCCCTCCGGCAAGGTGGGGTGAGTTCACAGATGCCTTTATGGATCAATTCTTGCCTGCTAAAACTAAGGCAGCTCGTGCCGCTGAGTTTGAAAGCCTGAAGCAGGGTAGTATGAATGTGTGGGAGTACCATATAGAGTTTGCGCGCCTGTCCAAGTATGCTATTCACATGTTGCCCAATATGGAGGCTAGAGTGCGTCGGTTTGTACAAGGTCTTAGCCCCTTGGTTATCAATGAGGCCTCTACAGCTGCCTTGAATTTTGATATGAACTATGGTAAGATGGTGGCATTTGCTCAAGCCACAGAGACCCGCAAATTGAAGAATAGAATGGAGCGTCAGAATAGCAGCAAGGCCCGGTCCGCAGGCAACTTTGGTGGTTCTTCCGGTGGTGGTGGTGGTAGGTCAGCATTTAGAGGAGCGTCATCAGGACCTTCCCAATCATTCGCCCAGTCTTCGATGGGTGCACAGTCATCTGGACCCAGTCAGGGTAATAGGGGACCCCACCAACAAGGTCGGCCCGACAGAAGGTTTCAGCAGTAGAGGCTTCCATGCCCTAATTGTGGGAGAATGCACGTTGGGTCCTGCTTCATGGACCTACCAGTATGCTATGGGTGTGGTGTGAGGGGTCACATTCAGAGAGATTGCCGCTCATCCTGCCGAAATATGGGCAGAGGTGCGGCACAGCCAGCTAATTCTGCAGCTACTACATCCACAGCACCTCCCGCTCGAGGTACCCCAGCGCCCGCGGGGCATGGTGCAGCTAGGGGTGGTGCACAGAATTCGGGAGGACCCAACAGATTTTATGCTATGCGGAGACGTCGAGAATCAGAGGCTTCTCCAGATGTTGTCACAGGTATATTGACTGTCCAATCTCATGATGTATATGCTCTTATTGATCCCGGTTCCACTTTGTCATATGTCACTCCTTATGTTGCTATGGAATTTGGGATAGAACTAGAACAACTTCATGAGCTGTTCTCTGTATCTACTCCGGTTGGTGAGTCTATTTTGGTCGCGCGGGTTTATAGGGATTGTGTTGTCACGTTACGTGGTCGAGACACCATGACTGATCTTATTGAATTGAGAATGGTCGATTTTGATGTGATAATGGGGATGGATTGGCTTTACTCTTGTTTTGCTAAGCTTAATTGCCGAACCAGAACTATTAGGTTCAAATTTCCAAATGAGCCAGTTATTGAGTGGAAGGGTGATGATGTAGTGCCGAATGGTAGGTTTATTTCTTACCTTAAGGCCACGAAAATGATCAACAAGGGATGTATTTACCATTTGGTCCGGGTTACGGACACCGATGCTGAGGCACCTACACTTGAGTCCGTGCCTATTGTGAATGAATTTCCTGGAGTATTTCCGGATGAACTCCCTAGGATCCCACCAGACAGGGAGATTGATTTTGGGATTGATGTGATGCCAAACACACATCCTATATCTATTCCACCCTACAGAATGGCACCGGCAGAATTGAAGGAGCTAAAGGAACAATTAAGAGATTTGTTAGAAAAGGGTTTCATCCGGCCAAGTGTGTCACCTTGGGGCGCACCGGTCCTTTTTGTAAGAAAGAAAGATGGGTCACTGAGAATGTGTATTGACTATCGGCAGCTTAATAAGGTCACAATCAAGAATAAGTACCCACTACCAAGGATAGATGACTTGTTTGATCAATTGCAAGGTGCCAGGTACTTCTCCAAAATTGATTTAAGATCCGGGTATCACCAATTGAAGATCAGGGAGCGGGATATTCCGAAAATAGCTTTTAGGACCTGGTATAGGCATTTTAAATTTCTGGTGATGTCTTTTGGGCTAACAAATGCCCCAGCAGCCTTCATGGATCTTATGAATCGAGTTTTTAAGTCATTCCTCGACTCTTTTGTGATAGTGTTTATTGACGATATTCTTGTATATTCACAAAGTCGAGAAGACCATGTCGATCATTTCAGGGTAGTTCTGCAAACCCTGCATCAGCACCAGTTATATGCAAAGTTTTCAAAGTGTGAATTTTGGCTTGAATCAGTCATATTCTTGGGTCATGTAGTTTCTAGTGAGGGAATTAAGGTTGATCCTCAGAAAATTTCAGCTGTGAAGAATTGGCCGAGGCCTACAACTCCAACAGAGATTCGCAGTTTCTTAGGCTTAGCTGGGTATTACAGAAAGTTTGTGGAGGGGATTTCTACTCTTGCCTCTCCATTGACTAAATTGACGCAGAAGGTAATTATGTTCCAATGGTCAGATGCTTGTGAAAGGAGTTTCCAGGAATTGAAAGCAAGATTGACTACGGCGCCGGTGTTGACTCTACCAGGGGGTATAGATGGATTTGTGGTATATTGTGACGCTTCAAGAATCGGGCTTGGGTGTGTATTAATGCAACATGAGAAGGTGATAGCTTATGCTTCTAGGCAACTAAAGAATCATGAAAAGGACTATCCAACACATGATTTAGAACTTGCGGCAGTGGTTTTTTAATTGAAAATTTGGCGTTATTATTTATATGGCGTCCATGTGGATATATTCACCGACCATAAGAGCTTTCAATATATTTTCAAACAGAAGGAATTGAATCTGAGGCAGAAAAGATGGCTTGAATTACTCAAGGATTATGACATTGATATTTTATACTATCCAGGGAAGGCTAATGTTGTGGCGGATGCTCTTAGCCGAAAATCTATGGGTAGCTTAACACACTTGGAGGCATATAAAAGGCCATTGGCCAAAGAAGTTCACCGATTGGCTAGTTTGGGAGTTCGTCTTGCGAACTCTAGTGAAGGAGGGGTAATTGTGCAAAATAGGGTTGAATCATCACTTGTAGTGGAAGTCAAAGAAAAACAATACAACGATCCATTGTTGGTGCAATTGAAAGAGGGGATTCATAAACATAAGACCATGGCCTTTTCTCTTGGCATGGATGATGGTACACTAACGTACCAAGGGCGACTATGTGTTCCAAATGTGGATGGTCTCCGTGAAAGAATTTTAACTGAAGCTCACACTACTAGGTATTTCGTGCACCCAAGTTCTACAAAAATGTATCATGATCTTAAGGAAGTCTATTCGTGGAATGATATGAAGAGGAATGTGGCGGACTTGTAGCAAAATGTCCGAACTGTCAGCAAGTGAAGGCCGAACACCAAAGGCCCGGTGGGTTGGCACAAAACATAGAAATTCCAATGTGGAAATGGGAAATGATTAATATGGACTTTGTGGTAGGATTACCGCGCACTCTGCGCAAGCGTGACTCAATTTGGGTGATTGTGGATCGACTCACGAAGTCAGCACACTTTTTGCCGGTTAAGTCTACCAACACAGCGGAGCAATATGCTCAGTTGTATATCAAAGAAATAGTAAGGTTGCATGGCACCCTAGTTTCCATCATTTCTGATCGGGGAGCACAATTCACTGCTAATTTTTGGAAGAAATTTCAGCAAGGTTTGGGTACTCAGGTGAATCTCAGTACAGCCTGTCACCCACACACTGACGGGCAGGCAGAGCGGATGATTCAAACTCTTGAGGATATGTTGCGTGCTTGTGTGCTAGATTTCAAAGGTAGCTGGGATGATTATTTACCACTTATAGAATTTGCGTACAATAATAGCTATCATGCTAGCATTCAGATGGCACCGTTCGAGGCTTTATATGGTAGGAGATTTAGATCTCCCATTGGGTGGTTTGAAATTGGGGAAGCAGAATTGATAGGGCCAGACCTTGTGCATCAGGCTATGGAAAAAGTCAAAATCATTAAGGAGCGGTTGAAGACTGCTCAGAGTCATCAGAAATCCTATTCGGGTGTTAGTCGTAGAGATTTGGAATTCAAAGAAAATAATTGGGTATTTTTGAAAGTTTTCCCCATGAAGGGTGTAATGCGATTTGGTAAGAAAGGGAAATTGAGTCCGAGGTATGTCGGACCGTACAAAATCATTCAGAGGATCGGTGAGGTAGCATACAAGCTTGAGCTACCACCTGAGATGTCATTAGTACACCCGGTGTTTCATGTGTCTATGTTAAAGAAAGTAATTGGAGACCCGAAAGTCATTGTTCCGGTTGAGACTATTGAGGTAAATGAAGAATTGACTTATGAAGAAATTCCAGTTTCTATTATTGATCGGCAACTCCGAAAGTTGAGAAACAAAGAAATTGCATCCGTGAAAGTGCTATGGCGAAACCAACAGGTTGAAGAGGCTACTTGGGAGGCCGAAGAAGAAATGAAGAAAAAGTATCCTTATTTATTTGAATAACCATGTAATTATGAGTTGTGACTTATGAAAATGCTAAGGGATATTCCTATGAAATATGTATGACTTGTACATTTGGTGTTAAGGGTGTTCCGTTCTGGTAATATAATTGCTTGTGAGGCCACAGTGGGTGTTGTTTTGTATTATGTTACATTGTTGGATTATGTATATGTTGTTAGGATGTATTTCTGGGGCTCTCTGACAGGTGGATAGGCCTAATTACAAAGGAAACTCTGGCGAAATTTGTGAAAATTTTGGGGGTTAGTCAAATATGGGGCTGCCCGAATATGATATGAAACAAACTGAGTTGCATAAGATGCTAATGACGGATATTTACCCTCATTCGAGGACGAATGATTCTAAGCAGGGGAGAATGTAACACCCCGAAAAATTTTGAAGTGCTAAAGTGTAAAGCCCGGTAAATTTGCAAGGAAAATAATGTTTCATGGTGCCGGACTAGGCTTACGTGTAGAGGATTATAGAAATTCTTCACGGCGAGCTCGGCGCGGCTCGGACATTTTGGGTTGAACAATGCACGAGAATGAAAAGGGAAATTTTTAGCAGAAAAA
Source organism: Nicotiana tabacum (assembly GCF_000715075.1). Classification (NCBI taxonomy): domain Eukaryota; kingdom Viridiplantae; phylum Streptophyta; class Magnoliopsida; order Solanales; family Solanaceae; genus Nicotiana; species Nicotiana tabacum. The sequence goes on along the minus strand of NC_134098.1, from coordinate 100,725,701 downwards.
TGTAATTATGCGGTCCATTATACGACCGCGGAATCACTCTGCGGGCCGTATAATGGCCGCATAAGTGAGAAGGAGAAGGGCCAGTCCGGGGAAATTATGCGGTCGATTATGCGGCCGCATAACTGTTTTGCGGTGCATTATGCTATCGCATAATAGTTATGCGGACCGCATAGTGACCGCATACACAGACAGATTTTGGCCAACTTGGGACACCAATATGCGACCGATATGCGGTCCGCATAAAGCTTATGCAGTCGCATATGCGACCGCAAAACCTGTTCCGGAGCTTCATTTTTGGGTTTTTAAAATCCGACCCTATTTCGTTAAATACATGCTTTGGGTCATTTTTGAGCTATTATCTGACATTTTAGAGTGAGAGAGGGTGCCCCAGAGTGAGAAGGTGTTCTCCAATAATTGTTCTTCAATTCTTGCCCAAGTTTTGGAAGATTGAGAAGGGAAACTTACTAGGTCTTCATCCTAGAGGTAAGATTCTACACCCTAACCCTCAATTTCGAACTTTGTGTAGAAATGGATAATAAGCAAGATAATTTCTGGGCAAGAGGGTTGGTTATTTTACATGCATGTGTTATCAAGGGGTGTAGAATGATTGTTGAGCTAAAAATGGTAAAGGTTGGGTTGTGGGATGATGGAATCCTCCATAAAAGGATCTTGAAACCTTAATACACATCTAGTGTTTGATAAAATGCTCAAATGAGCTAGAACCATGATCATCTTTCTAATTTTGGTTTAATTTGTATATTTATATAATAGATTCAAGTTGCTAAAAATTTCGGAACATTTAGAGTGTAAGGAAGCTCAAGTGAGGTATGTTGGCTAAACTCTTCTTTAAGAGTTGGAATTCTCATTATCCTTATGAGTTCCGAGATGTTGATTATAAATTGAGTATTCCAATCAGCTTTGTGATGAAGATATATGTTCAATTCATATTTCAAATGCTCTTATCATATTGCATTATAAATTGAGGATGTGTCCCAAAATATGGATTACGTATCCACATGTTATAATTTCTAGTCATGATTTATGTGAAAGGTATTATGCCAAGTTGTGTAGAGATTGTGATTGTGATACATTTCCACCCGCATACATTGGGGTAAGGCGGCATGACCGCTTTGTGTGGGGATTATGGTAGAGAGATCGTGATTGTGATACACCTCCACCCGCATATATATTGGGGTGAGGCGGCATGACCGCTTTGTGTAGGAATTATGATATTTTGGGACTGCACCTCCACCCGCTTACATTGGGGTGAGGCGGCATGACCACTTTGTGTGGGGATTATGGTAGAGAGATCGTGATTGTGATACACCTCCACCCGCATATATATTGGGGTGAGGCGACATGACCGCTTTGTGTAGGAATTATGATATTGTGGGACTGCACCTCCACCCTCTTACATTGGGGTGAGGCGGTACGACCGCTTTGTGTAGAGACTGTGATTGTGATACACCTCCACCCGTATACATTGGGGTGAGGCGGCATAGCCGCTTTGTGTAAGTTCTTAGTACTGTGGTTATATATCCACCCGCATACATTGGGGTGAGGCGGCAGGGCTGCTTGATTAGAGTTGTGGTATGGTACACACACCTCCACCTGCATACATCAGGTGAGGCTGCGAGGCCGCTTTGTGTGAAGATGGTTACATAGGATCTCATCTTAAATCCTATAAATGTTGTTGATAGCTTTTAATAAGCTTGCTATGGTTGAGATAGTTATCTATATTATTCTATTGCCGCACTGGTTCATCATAATTATCTTGTATTTCTAAATTCTTAAATTGGTGTTTAGTTTTCATACTAGTACTATTCGACGGTACTAACGTCCCTTTTGCCGGGGGCGCTGCATCTTTAAATGGATGCAGGTGGTTCCACAGCAGGAGACATTGATCAGTGATAGCAGTACACCTTCTTCCCAGCTGACTTGGTGAGCCCCACTTCATCCCGGGGTCATGTATCTTTTGATCTTTATATATTATGGTTGAGGTATAGCCGCGGCCTTATTGCCGGCATTATCACTGTACTCTTCTTTATCCATAGAGGCTCTGTAGACATAGTGTGGGTTGTGTATTGGTGTTGGGGAAACACAAACTATGTTATGTTGTGGTTGTATTACTTGTCCATTTGAGACTTTAAAAATGATGAAACGATTGGTAAGAAATTGGTAATTGCAGGCATGACCACTTTATTGTTTAATTAAGGAAAGCATATATTCTCTTTATTCATGAATGAGTTTGGGTAGAAGGAATCTAATAGGCTTGCTCGGTCGGGTTCACTCGGTTGAGCGCTCCTCGGTTTTTGGGGCGTGACAGCGCTAGCGCCCCTTTAGTGTAAGTCTTTTCTGTTATCAATGAAACCGAAAGAAATAAAGCCAGTGCTTTTCGTATAGATCAAGACTTGTAGCTTGATTCTTTACTCATTCCATACTGGGAAGAATTGCATAAAATCGTTTGATAAGACTTCTTCCTATTTCTTTCTCAATGATATATGACGATCAAGACAATACCCGTGAACCTCTTCCATTTCATAGAAGTAAATTCTTATTCTTACGAAGCAAATAGCATTTCCTATTGATTTGTCCCCTGGATTGGACCTATTCTGATTCTGAATTATCCATTGCTACGCTCTTCCCAAGGACTAGCAATATCAAAATAGCGAAATTCTTTGGTCATCTCAAGGGGTTCAGAAACCACACGTTTCTCTGGATAAT
>NC_134098.1:100707977-100720477 GCF_000715075.1 Nicotiana tabacum | reverse complement strand
AAAAAATATGGGTCTCAGCCCATTTTCATATTTCCATGGCACTTCGTGCCCATAATTAAATCATCGTATTTCCCTGGCACCTCGTGCCCTCATTTCATATCACAACTGCACGGACAATTCACATGCCAAATATCATTATCATTTAATCACAACACCTCGTGCCCACATTTCATATCACAACTGCACGGACAATTCACGTGCCAAATATCATTATCATTTAATCACAGCACCTCATGCCTACATTTCATATCACAACTGCACGGACAATTCACGTGCCAATATCCTCATTATTTACTCACGGCACCTCGTGCCCACATTTCATTTTTATAATCCGCCTGAAAATAGCTACAGGCTCTCAATTTCAACATAAATCAGATTATTATCAATTTACCAACAACAAGACAAATTGCACAAGTTATAAAAATAAACACAAGAAAAATCACAACATCATATAAAAATCACCAATGCAACTACTCCTCATCATCACATACCATCCCTGACAATAGCCACCCTTATCTCTCCTATGGCCACCCTTATCTCTCTTATAGCCACCCTTATCTCTCCTATAGCCACCCTTATCCCTCCGCTCTGACAATACCAATATCTACCCTTATCGCTCCCTTTAGCCGCCCTTATCGCTCTGACCAGACAATATTCCAACAAACACTACAATAGTGAAATGTCACCCTTATAACCACATAATATCAACGGTGAAATGCCACCCTTATCTCCTCAAAATAATAACTCATACAACACAATAATTTAGATGGGAAATTAACACGACAACATAACAAAATCAATTCATTTTGCCCAATGACCACAACCAAAATTCCAAAGATACAACCAAGTCGATTAATTTCACAACAATTAGCCGAAGGCTCCACACAATGTATATAACACCAAAAAAACAATTAACATAGATAGAAATTACTCAGCATAAAGCAAAGCCTTCATTAATCCAAATTTAGATAATTATATTGACACTTCTTTTTAAACTTGCTTAATTAATTATTTACATAGGGAAAGTTCATATTGAAATTTAATTCCAAGAAATATCAAACCAACAATACTCATGAAATTACATAAGTCTTCAAGTAATAATCAAATCAAATTGTCATATACAAACAAATTCAACAACAAGGATTTAGGCATGTCAAATAGATGATTTAATAAATACTAACAATTATCCAAATTACTACAAAATATGCCCAAGACTTTAACTCAATGAATTTTGCACATATAAGCCTGAGTATGTACTCGTCACCTCGCGTACACGGCTTTTCATATTTCACAAATGGCACATAAAACTCAATGCCTAAGGGGTAATTCCCCCACTCCAGGTTAAACAATACACTTACCTTTTTGAAGTTATGCCGATATTCTAAAATTGCTTTCTTGCCAGAATAGACCTCAGGACCGCTCAATTCTATCCAAATTAATTGTATGACTTCGTTAAAATTCACCGGAAACAATTCCGGATAATAAAAACGTCGACTTAAAAATTTATTCCAAAAAGTCAACAAAAGTCAATGCGGGGCCCGCCCCTTGGAACCTGACATAATTTTCATGAAATCCGAATTCCCATTCCGATACGAGTTCAACCATACCAATTTTATCGAATTCCAATACCAAATCAACCTCCAAATATTAAATTTAAACCAAGAGGGTTTTCACAATCTTTCCAACTAAATTCACCGATTAAATGTTAAAAACAACCATGGATTCGGGTAATTTAACCAATATTGAGTTAAGAACACTTACCCTATTGTTTTATCTGAAAATCTCCCAAAAATCACCTCAATCCGAGCTCCAAATTGGTAAAAATGGAAAATGGGACGAAGTTCCATTTTCAGAACTTAAACTCTCTGTCCAGTGATTTCTTCTACTCGATCGCGAACTTCCTCATGCGATCGAGAAGCACAATTTCAACACTGCCAAAATTAAATCTACGCGATCGCAGAAAGTCCCACGCGATCCCGAAGTGCTGACTCCGCTACCCTACATGATCGCGATGCACAGGGTTCCCAGCTCTACGCGATCTTAGCCCTCTTCACGCGTTTGCGAGTCACAAATTCCCAGAGCTACGCGATCGCATCCCTCTTCACGCGATCGCATAGAACAAAACTCAACAGCCCCCCAATCATCCGTATGCGGTCGCAGATATCCCCACGCGATTGCAAAGAACAAAATTCCACTGCCCAACTAAGCCTACACGATGGCAGACACATTCACGCGATCGTGTAGAACGAAAACAGGATCAGATATCAGAAAATTCCAGCAGTTGTTCAAGTCCAAATTTTTGATCTGTTAACCATCTGAAACTCACCCGAGCCCCTCGAGACCTAAACCAAATATATCAACAAGTCCTAAAACATCATACGAGCTTAGTTGAACCCTCAAATCACCTCAAACAATGCTAAAACCATGAATTATACCCCAATTCAAGCCTAATGAACTTTGAAATTTCAAGTTTTCACAAACGACGCCAAAACCTATCAAATCAATCCGGAATGAATTCAAATTTTGCACACAAGTCATAAATGACATAACGAAGCTATTTAAATTTCCAGAATCGGATTCCGACCCCGATATCAAAAAGTCAACACCCCCAGTCAAACTTCCCAAAAATTTATCTTTCGCCATTTCAAGCCAAATTCTTCTACAGACCTCCAAATAATTTTTCGGACATGCTCCTAAGTCCAAAATCACCATACAGAGCTATTGACATCATAAAAATTCCATTCCGGAGTCGTTTACCCAAAAATCGACTCTCCAGTCAACTCTTTCCATTTAAGATTCTAAATAAGGATTGTTCTTTTAAATTAATTTTGAATCTTCAGTAAATCAAACTCGACCACACCCGCGAGTCATAGTACATATTGTGAAGATGCTCGAGACTTTAAGTCACTGAACGGGGCATAAATTCTTAAAACGACAAGTCGGGTCGTTACATTCTCCCCCTCTGAAACAAACGTTCATCCTCGAACGTGCTAAGAATTATTCTGAGGTTACCAAATTGATGATTTTACTTTTACACATATACTCACGGTTGATCCCACGTTACCGCATTTGAGATAAGCCCGACAACACCATCTCATTTGAGATTATTTATTGCTACGCTTTTGCACTGTGAGCACCTAATTTTTGATTATATTTGAATTTTTATCACCTTCTACTATGTAAATATTTTCAGAATTTAATATATATTTTTTAGCTTTGTTACACTTATATATATATATATATATATATATATATATATATATATATATATATATATATAGAAAAATTATTAATAATTTAAAAGGTCAATTATTACTATTAGTATTATTTTTATTATTATTTTTGTCTTTATTTTTAAATAAAATGAATTAAAAACCGAAAATAAATAGAAATTAATTATTATTATTAATTTTTTTTAAACAAATTTCGGATGGGAATTAAAAAATAGGAAAAGTAGAAATATAAAAGTAAAAGTAAAAGTAGGTAGTAATTGTTTAATAAAAAAAGTAAAAGAAAGTGGAAAATTAAAATAAAAAAAAAGGTAAAAGAATGTGGAAATTTAAAAAATGAAAAGTAAAATAAAGTTGGAATTAAAAAATAAAAGTAAGGGTATATGTTTTTTTTTTTTAAAGTAAAAGTAAGTGGGAAATAAAAAAAAAAGTAAAATATGTGGGAAATAAAAAAAGAAAAGTAAAAAAGTGAGAAATTAAAAAATAAAAGTAAATGAAAGTGGAGAATTATTTTTTAAAAAAAAATAAGAAAAATGGGAAGTGGGAATTCTTTTTAATTAAAAATAAAAATAAAAAATAAAAAATAAAAAATAAAAATCTGAAAAATCCGAAATTTTTTTCTATAAATATAAGAGAAATGTGATGAAAAAAAGGAGAGAGAGAAAGGAAAAAATAGGGAGGAAGGAATTGAGAAAAAATTATTTTCTTCTTCTAGGATAAGGAAATTTCTACTCGTGTCATTCTTTCTTCGTCTTTCTTTCGAAAATCCAGCCTAAAATTCCAGCAAAAAACCAACACCTAACAACTCATCTTCCTCTATGAACCACCAGCTGAAACTTACCCAAACACTAAAACAAAAGAGTTTCAGTCGAGGTTAGAAGCTCCGTCGAGGTTCTCTATACCGTTTCCGGTTGTGGTTAGTTCGTACAAAAGTCCATCAGAGCTTTGTTCATGTTGTACCGAAGAATATTTAGCTATTGAAAGGTCCATTTCTGGTTCTCCAGTTTTCGGATTCCAATTCATATTATGTTTGCTTTAAGTTTGAATGTTTTTTTTTCTGTTTTACTTAAAGATTGATTCGCGATTGGTTTACTATTTCACTTGTTATTTTTTAAGGATATTTTAGTCTAATTGCTTACTGTTTTTAGTTTTAGTTAATTAGCATGCCTTGAAGTTCTTGGTTAATTCTTTTGGTGTTAAGACGTGAGTTTTGCTTCACCGGTGTCGTTATTTTGGAATGATTGTTAGTGCTAAGAATATGGGCTCAAAGCTTAATTGGTAAATGAATTATTTCCTAATAAGGCCATACACTAATATCTTGAAAGATGAATTGGACATTCACATGAAATGATTGGGCTTTAGGAATTACTTTTTAATGATAAGAACGATTGGGTTAATTAATATATTACTATCACTTGGGGCATATTCTATAGATTATAAGATGAACTGAAAGAGCATTTTGGTCATCAAGTACTAAATGATCCATTAGCAATTAAGACATGTCATCCACAAATAAATTCTATAATCTATGGCCTTCACAATAATCTCAAATTAGTTTAGGAAGATAGACTCATAAACATTCGTAGCTTGCTTTAGGCGCGATTAATAAATCATTGTGACTATGGATACGGTTCCCGTGGCATAGTCACGATATGTAAACCTCAACTCAAGTGCGCATTTCACGCGACTTGACTTCAACTTCGAATAATAATAAAAATAAGCATGTTGTAAATCGCGGGTGCGTTTCACGTGACGCAATATGTACAAAAACAAATGAGTGTGCGACATCGCGACTTGTTCAAATAAGTTCCATAAATAATTAAAAGCGGTTAAAAGTTAAAAATGCATAATAGGTTTTAAGCTTGTATTAAATAAGATAATTAGGCCAATCATTAATAGTTGAACGACCGTGCTAAAACCACAAAACTTGAGAGTGCCTCACACCTTCTCCTGGGTTAACAGAATTCCTTACCCGGTCTTCTGTGTTCGCAGACCACAAAAATAGAGTCAAATTTCCTCGATTTGGGATTTAAAATAAACCGGTGACTTGGGACACCATAAATTATTCCAAGTGCGACTCTGACTGAAACAAATAATCCCATTTCGAATAATGTCGCTTTAATTGGAAAAACTCCCTATCCCCTATCCCCTCGGGAAAAAGGAGGTGTGACAAGACCAATTTCTTACACTCCAACATTTTCAAAATGCTTAATTTTTCATAACAACGCATAGTATTAGTCTCAACTAGCTATAGCAACTCGTGCCTACACACACATCATCTTTCTTGATAGTGTTGAAGTACTTCAAAATTTTTCTGGGGTGTTTCATTCTTCCCCGCTTAGAATCATTCGCCCTTGATCACATAACATAACTTTATCTCTTCTTTCGCATATATCAATCTTTCAAAAAAAATTTCTAACTCCCAAATTGTTTTCAGAAATTTTGGTAGAGTCTCCCCTGTAATTGGGCCTAACCACCTGCCAGAGTAACACAAAAACAACTCCTAACAACACATCCACAACCCAACAAAACACCACAATGTATATATCAGTAACACTAATCTCAGCATTACAAGCACTGCATTATCATAATGATATCAGGACATGAAGCACATCATATGTATGCCCATCAGCACATCTCGGGACTTAAAAGCCGTTCATAATTAATTCTAGCATCATCAATTAATCTCATATTAACCACCACCTTATTTTGAATTTTCACAACACTAACAACAGAATGTGAGGCATGAAGACCTCATGATTACTTACTTGGATTAATGAGTCACATTTAACGCCACCTGGACACTCATCTCATAGGCTAAAACTCAATGTTTACACCACGAAAATGGCTGAATATGCACAAAAAATACACAAGAATTAGCAAATAGTCCTAACAGGCATGACTCCCTATTAATATTATTGTACAAATTAAATTTCACACAGGGAGAATTTTAAACTCATAAGTATTTCACCACAAGGACCTCATCCTTATATAACTTCCACCACGGCTTGTAGCTCGGTTTAAATATTTCACATCATATAAAAATGCAAGGATCTCGTCCTCAATTCCGAATCGCAAGTATTTTGCACATTGTGCCAACTGAAATTTCAATTTCCTTTCTTTCTTCTTGTCAATATATTTCATAAACAGTTTTCACAACACACAATGAACCATCATACCGGTAGGGCATATAATTCATAAAGAAATTGGAATCAATTATTCCGAAACACATTAAACCCACTGTAATAAATAATAATTATTACTTTTGGACTTATAGCCGTCAATGGTGTACAAAAATAAAATGACAGATGCGGGCTCACATCTTCAAATCTCCCAACAGGGATAAACATATTAGTGGGTCATAACAATTATGAAGTTCACCCATAAGCGGAGCATAATTGGAGGGCTCACCTCAATATTCAGAACCAAATCAAATTTAGTGGAAAATATCATTTTATCACAGGATCAGGATCAAACCTATAACGACACCATCTGATGTATCGACCTCATCTAAATCATAGCGATCATATCAATTGGTCGGGCATCCGCCTCTTAGGCGCCATCTACCCGCTTGTCCTCCACCTCAACCGACTGTATACGTGGAGTATTAATTGGAATAAAGCTTGTAGCTTGAGTGCTCTGATGAAATCCACCCCTCCCAAGTCTGGGGCAATCTCTCATGATGTGCCTAGTATCATAACATTCATAACAACCCCTCTGAGGCCGCGGTTGCTCGTACTGAATCTGTTCCGGATAACTGGAATAACCATTATAGGAATCCCGTGTCGGTGGTGCATCGTAAGAACTTACTGGAGCACTCCGAGTAATGTTATGTGCGGACTGAGCTGGCCGACTACTCGAGCGTCCGCTATAATAGGTCCTAGCTGAAGTGTAAAATCCACTGAACCCTCCAAATCTTCGAGACCTTTTAGCCTCCTTAGACTCCCTCTCCTCTCCTAAAACACCTTCAATCTTCCTTGCAATCTGCACTACTTGTTGAAGTGGAGCATCAGTTTGCAACTCTCGAGCCATACATATTTTAATATCATAATCGAGCCCCTCAGTAAATCTGCGGACCCGTTCTCTGACTGTAGGAACCAAGATAGGTGCATGACGGGCTAACTCACTGAACCTGATAGCATATTCTGACACTGTCATAGTGCCCTGGCGCAACCGTTCAAAATCTGTGCGCCACGCATCTCGGAGAGTCTGGGGAACAAACTCTTTCAAGAATATTTCCGAAAATTGAGCCCAAGTTAGTGGTGTTGCATCGGCTGGTCTACCTTCTTCATAGATTTTCCACCACCGATACGCTGCGCCTGACAGTTGAAATGTAGTAAAGGCAACTCCGCTCACTTTCACAATACCCATGGTGCGGAGAATACGGTGACAATTTTCTAGAAACCCTTGGGCATCCTCTATAGGCGTGCCACTGAAAGTAGGTGGACTATACCTCTTAAACCTTTCAAGTCTCTTTTGTTCTTCTTCAGATGCCTCTGGCCTGATCTCAGGCCGAACCATAATAATAGGTTGTACCAGTATTGCACCCAAAACCTGACCAACGTGAACCTGATGCTCTGGATTTGTGGTAGGAGTTTGAGCTACTCCCCCAATCTGCGAAATATTTGGTGCAACAGAGATCAATCCCGCATGAGTTAATGTACCAAACATACTCAGGAACTGTGCTAAAGTCTCCTGAAGTTCGGGGGTAACAACAGGTGTTTTTGGTACCTGTCCCCTGACTAGAACTACTGGCGGCTCCTCAACTGTTGTTCTGACAGGTGCTCTAGTCGCGGCACGTGCCCTTTCTCGACCTCTGCCTCGGCCTCTACCTCGGCCCCGACCTCTTGCAGCCCTAGCAGTATGTGCGGATGCCTGCTCAGCTAACTCGGTAGCACGTGTCCTCACCATATGTGAGAGAATAGAGATGCAAAGGCTCAAATTCTACAATCAACAAATCCGCACGACAGGAATGAAAGAAGTGGAAATTTCCTAACAGTTCGGTTGCCTCTCAAAGATAAGTACAGACGTCTTTGTACCGATCCGCAAGACTCTACTAGACTTGTTCGTGACTCATAGAACCTATGATCCTAGGGCTCTAATACCAACTTGTCACGACCCAAAATCCCACCACAGGTGTCGTGATGGAACCTAGTCTCTAAGACTAGGTAAGCCGATTACAATTACATTTTGAAGCCATTTTATTTTAATTAAATAGGTAATCAAAACTAGCAGTGGAAGAAATTTGAATATACAACCTCCCAAGAGTGGTAGTACTGAGTCACGAACTCTAACTGAATAAATGGAATGATCACGAGGACCGAATATACAATACTGTTTGATTAAAAATTAATAGTACAATGAAATGAAAAGACTCCAAGGGACTGCGACGACCAAGCAGCTCTACCTTGAATCCTTACGATCCCGCTTTAACTCTGCTCAAGTCCGATATCTCAAATACCTGGCTCTGCACAAAAATGTGCAGAAGTGTAGTTTGAGTACACCACGGTCGGAACCCAATAATTATCAAGACTAACATCAGTGGAGTAGAAACAAGGTATAGTCAAGACACTCACTAGTCTAATAACCTGTGCAATATAATATACAAAATAATAAGAAACAAATAACAATAAGGGCAATATAAAACAACCAGTGATATGCATAGTAAGACAATAAAATCATCATTAATATCACTCATCAATTGATAAATACAATAACACTCAGTTAAATCAAGTTCTTCAATTACATATCTTTCGCATATATAATTCTTACGAATAAAACTCTTTTTCAAATATAATTTCCTCAAATAAACATCTTTCGAATATAAAATTATTTCATATAATTCTTTTTGAATAAAATCCTTCCAAATAAATATTTTGAATATAATTATTTCAATTAAAAAGTCACCACGTGACACCTCATTTCATAATCATAAAAAATACGAGTCTCCGCCCATTTTCATATTTTTCGTAAATAGAGGTCTTAGGCCATTTTCATATTTCCACGGCACTTCGTGCCCATAATTAAATCATCATATTTCCCTGGCACCTTGTGCCCTCATTTCATGTCATAACTGCACGGACAATTCACGTGCCAAATATCATTATCATTTAATCACAGCACCTCCTGCCCACATTTTATATCACAACTGCACGGACAATTCACGTGCCAAATATCATCATCATTTAATCACAGCACCTTGTGCCCACATTTCATATCACAATTGCACGGACAATTCATGTGCCAATATCCTCATTATTTACTCACGACACCTCGTGCCCACATTTCATTTTTATATTCCGCCTGGCAATAGCCACATGCTCTCAATTTCAGCATAAATCAGATTATTATCAATTTACCAACAACAAGATAAATTGCACAAGTTATAAAAATAAACACAAGGAAAATCACAACATCACATATAAATCACCAATGCAACCACTCCTCGTCATCACATACCATCCCCGAAAATAGCCACCCTTATCTCTCCTATAGCCACCCTTATCTCTACTATAGTCACCCTTATCCCTCCGCCCTGACAATATCAATAGCCATTCTTATCGCTCCTATTGCCACCCTTATCGCTCCCTTTAGCCGCCCTTATCGCTCCGCCCAGAAAATATTCCAACAAACACAACAACAGTGAAATGCCACCCTTATACCCACATAATATCAATGGTGAAATTCCACCCTTATCTCCTCAAAATAATAACTCATACAACACAACAATTTACACAGAACATTAACACGGCAAAATAACAAAATCAATTCATTTTTCCCAATGGCCACAACCAAAATTCCAAAGATACAACCAAGTCGATTAATTTCACAACAATTAGCCGAATGCTCCACACAATGTGTATAACACCCAAAAACAATCAACAGAGATAAAAATTACTCAGCATAAAGCAAAGCCTTCATTAATCCAAATTTAGTTAATTATATTAACACTTTTTTTTTAAACATGCTTAATTAAGTATTTGCACAGGGAAAGTTCATATTGAAATTTAATTCCAAGAAATATCAAACCAATAATACTCACAAAATTACATAAGTTTTCAAGTAACAATCACATCAAAGTGTCATATAAAACAAATTCAACAACAAGGATTTAGGCATGGCAAATAGACGATTTAATAAATACTAACAATTATCCAAATTACTACACAATATGCCCAAGACTTTAACTCAATGAATTTTTCACATATAAGCCCGAGTATGTACTCATCACCTCGCGTACACGGCTTTTCACATTTCACAAATGGCACATAAGACTCAATGCCTAAGGGGTAATTCCCCCGCTCGAGGTTAAACAAGACACTTACCTTTTTGAAGTTATGCCGATATTCCAAAATCGCCTTCTTGCTTGAATTGACCTCCGGACCGCTCAAATCTATCCAGATTAATTGTATAACTTCATTAAAATTCATCAAAAATAATTTCGGATAATAAAATATCAACTTAAAAATTTATTCCAAAAAGTTAACAAAAGTCAATGCAGGGCCCGCCCCTCAAAACCTGACATTATTTTCATGAAATCCGAACATCCATTCCAATACGAGTTCAACCATACCAATTTTATTGAATTCCAATAACAAATCGACCTCCAAATCTTAAATTTAAACCAAGAGGGCTTTCACAATTTTTCCAACTAAATTCACCGATTAAATGTTAAAAACAACCATGGATTCGGGTAATTTAACCAATATTGAGTTAAGAACACTTACCCCATTGTTTTCTCTGAAAATCTCCCAAATATCGCCTCAATCCGAGCTCCAAATCGGTAAAAATGGAAAATGGGACGAAGTCCCATTTTCAGAACTTAAACTCTTTGCCCAGTGATTTCTTCTACGCGATCGCGAACTTCCTCACGCGATCGCGAAGCACAATTTCGACACTGCCAAAATTAACTCTACACAATTATGAAGCCCTGACTCCGCAACCCTATGCGATCGCGATCATAGCCCACGTGATCGCGTTCCCAGCTCTACGCGATCATAGCCCTCTTCACGCGTTCGCGAGTCACCAATTCCCAGAGCTACGTGATCGCATCCCTTTTCACGCAATCGCGTAGAACAAAATTCAACACCCCCTCAATCAACCCTACACGATTGCAGATATCCCCACGTGATCACAAAGAACAAAATTCCTCTGCCCAACTAAGCCTACGCGATCGTAGACACATTCACGTGATCGCGTAGAAGGGAAACAGGATCAGATATCAGAAAATTCCAGCAGTTGTTCAAGTCAAAATTTTTGATCTGTTAACCATCTGAAACTCACCTGAGCCCCTTGGGACCTCAACCAAATATACCAACAAGTCCTAAAATATCATACGAGCTAAGTCGAACCCTCAAATCACCTCAAACAACGCTAAAACCATGAATCATAGCCCAATTCAAGCCTAATGAACTTTGAAATTTCAAGTTTCCACAAACGACACCGGAACCTATCAAATCAATCCGGAATGACTTCAAATTTTGCACACAAGTCATAAATAACATAACGAAGCTATTCAAATTTCCAGAATCGGATTCCGACCCCGATATCAAAAAGTCTACCCCCCGGTCAAACTACCCAAAAATTCATCTTTCGCCATTTCAAGCAAAATTCCTTTACAGACCTTCGAATAATTTTCTGGACACGCTCCTAAGTCCAAACTCACCATACGGAGCTATTGACATCATTAAAATTCCATTCCGGAGTCGTTTACTAAAAAGCCGACTCTCCGGTTAACTCTTTCCATTTAAGTTTCTAAATAAGAATTGTTCTTTTAATTTAATTCTGAATCTTTAGTAAATCAAACCCGACCACACTCGCGAGTCATAATACATATTGTGAATCTTCTCGAGACCTTAAGTCACTGAACGGGGCATGAATTCTTAAAATGACAAGTCGGGTCGTTACAAAAAACCAGTGTGTTTCGTATAGATCGAGATTTGTAGCTTGATTCTTTACTCATTCCATACTGGGAAGAATTGCAGGAAATTGTTCGATAACACTTCTTCCTATTTCTTTCTCAATGATATCCGACGATCAAGACAATTCCTGTGAAACCCTTTCATTTCATAGAAGTGAATTCTTATTCTTACGAAGCAAATAGCATTTCCTATTGATTTGTCCCCTAGACTAGACCTATTCTGATTCTGAATTATCCGCCGCTACGCTATTCCCAAGGACTAGAAAAATTGAAATAGCAAAATTTTTGGGTCATCTCAATGGGTTCAGAAACCACACGTTTCTCTGGATCATCATAGCATACTTCCACAT
>NC_134098.1:100697977-100702977 GCF_000715075.1 Nicotiana tabacum | reverse complement strand
TACAAGCTTTCTTTGAAGCCCCTACAACATGGGATATTTGAAGAATACCCTTTCTACAAACCTTTCTATAATATAAGAGAAGCTCTTCGAGATTTCTTCGCATGCGTGAAAGCATCCCCTTTCTATTAGTAAGGTTGTCAAATTTTCTTTAGTTCCTTTATGACTATAATATAAATAATAGGGGTAGGGGGCGCTAACGAGCAAGAAAACGGATGCGCTAAGGCGCAACTTCGCGCAGCTACTACGCCCTTGCTTCTTGACTTATCTTTTACTAAGAAACTAATCTAAATAGAAGCCCTTCTTTCTGAAAGTCAACTTTCTCCCTTCTTGCTTTAGTGAAATAAGGGGCGCTAACGCGACCTTCCTTTCACTGGCTTCGCCCTATCTATTCATCTATTTTCTCAAATGGATATTTAGGGATCTCTCTTGTTCATAGATCTTGAAACTAGATCAATATCCATTTCTTAATAGATCTATTTATCGATAGAAATACATAGATCTCTATATGGATCTATCTCCATATCTAAATATGGAAGAACCAACACAACAAGGATGTAACCAACGGAAGGTTCTCACACTGTCCTCAACATTGCTCTCCGACGATGTCCCCTGGGTGAAAGGAGCCACCATTCTCTTTCTTTCTTCAATCGTTCCGATCAGGACAAGTGGTTTGTTTTGTCCTCCTATCTACGCAATTCTCTGTATTCCTTCGTGATCATGTTGGGCAAAAGGTAGTTGTAGAGGAGCGGCTTTGAAATAGTGATTCTTCCATTTCCATTGAAGTAGGGAGGTCCTCCTTCCCCACCATTCCGGCCTATTATTGATAGGGAATTTACCAATGATGAAGATAGCTTGCTTACCAAGCCGCCCACTTGAGAAGCTAGTCACATAGAAAGAAGCGAGGAGGAAGCAAAGCTGTCGACGAAGCTTTGCTTCTCCCCTTCTAGTCGTAATACTCGGCTTGTCACTAATTTTATTCAAAAGGTAACTGACGGTTCCCGACTTTCTCCGCTTTCCGCAACCGTAACCACTTGTCATTCCAATTACTTCATCCATAAAGGCGAAGCTTCCATTCTAGAAGCTACCGCTTCCCGCCTCCCTCGGGGTGAGAAGTTCCCTTCCCTTTTCTAAAATGCCTGAGTGGTCTGCTCAGCAAACGTACAAAGTGGACGGCAGTTTGGTTGACCCTCTTCTTCCTATTCGGTTTGGGTTGACCCAGAAGTACAGTAAGAAGGAATGGAACCACTGGAGAATTGTATGCAGTTTACACCTGGGAAAAGACGACTGAATTTGGAAGCGAAACACGAACCTATTTTCGCTATTCCAGGTTCTTATTGAGCGTAGCGAAATCAAGGTTGATGATAAAGTCAGTGAAGTTTCTACGGTGTTCTACCTTTGCGTAGTCTTGGTCCACAGTGGAAGGCTCCGCACCTAAGCATCGTTAGACTCAGCTGAAGTGTAAGGTGTAAGTGAAGAAAATAGAAGAGATGAAGTCTGTCCCTTAGCCTAGTCTATATCCACAGCTGACGTAACTCCGTACCGATGCCTCACTACTACTTTCATTTTTATTTTATTTTAAAATTAATTATCTATCATAGGGACGTTATCCCTTTTTGAAACTATTCCTCAAGCAAGGCAGCCGATAAGTCATCGAAGGGTTTGTGTGAATAATGGAATGGTTAACATTACTCATTTTAAACTCTCCCACAGTGATATAATATCTTTTCAAGAAAATGATGCGAGAACCCGCGGTGAAGAAATAAAGAGATCCTTCTATATCGAAATCTCAGTTGAAAAAATAATAGGAAAATTCCTGGATCACCCGTGTAGAAGAACCAAAACAGAATGGTTTTGCCTACTCAAAACTATGAGGGGATGCCGCCTACTACTAAAATCCCGTTTTTTGCAACAGTTACGTTCTTCAATGCAAGAAGAAGACCCGATGCAACACCACCAACTTGGGCCCAATTTCTCTTCTTTCTTTTTGATTTCAGCTTTTTTTTTTCTAGGGGTCCAGAAGGCTAAAAGGTGGGGGAGAAGGAAGCCGAACCTCTAATCGACCTGGACACATAAATAATTCTCGGCGTCGAGAGAGATTTGAGATTCCGTAAGTAACTCAGTGAGTGCTTTCTAAGAAGGGCTTGGAAGAAGAAAATGAAATAGGAACAACCGCGCTGGTCGTAATAGATCGACTTTCATGCTAGTTCTTGCTCCAGCATGAAAGTTCCATTTCAGGGAAGGACGACGTACTATGATACTTTCTGTTTTGTCGAGCCCTGCTTTGGTCTCTGGTTTGATGGTTGTACGTGCTAAAAATCCGGTACATTCCGTTTTGTTTCTCATCCCAGTCTTTCGCAACACTTCAGGTTTACTTCTTTTGTTAGGTCTCGACTTCTTCGCTATGATCTTCCCAGTAGTTTATATAGGAGCTATAGCCGTTTCATTCCTATTCGTTGTTATGATGTTCCATATTCAAATAGCGGAGATTCACGAAGAAGTATTGCGCTATTTACCTGTGAGTGGTATTATTGGACTGCTCTTTTGGTGGGAGATGTTCTTTATTTTAGATAATGAAAGCATTCCATTACTACCAACCCAAAGAAATACGACCTCTCTGAGATATACGGTTTATGCCGGAAAGGTACGAAGTTGGACTAATTTGGAAACATTGGGCAATTTACTTTATACCTACTATTTCGTCTGGTTTTTGGTTTCTAGTCTTATTTTATTAGTAGCCATGATTGGGGCTATAGTACTGACTATGCATAGGACTACTAAGGTGAAAAGACAGGATGTATTTCGACGAAATGCTCTGGATTCTAGGAGGACTATAATGAGGAGGACGACAGACCCACTCACGACAATAAGGAGAAGCAGTGGTTCGAATCCACATCGTGAGACCAGGACAGTGTGGAGAAGCATCGATAAATGCTATTAACATTGATGATACGGCTTAGAGGAATTCCTCTCTTGCTGCCGGACTGATTCCTTTCCTTTTGATGTGGACAAATGGGCATCCCTAGAATCAGCTGCTCTCCTTCCTGTTGGAGGAAGACAATGCGAAAAAATTAATATATTAGTAAGGCAAGGTGATTGTTCGTTGACAACATTGGGGCGTAGCGGATTGACTATTGGGATCTCTTTAGCTTTAGTATGACTATTACTATAGGCGCTGGAGTCAGCTTGTCTGAGTATGTAAACTATGTGGTGGATACGATAACAAATAAGCCTTCTACATCAGCCAATTCTTCTTCCATGAGGGACTTCAATGAAGCAAGATTTTTTGATTTCCCGTTCATCGTATCGACCGACCCAGACCCCGTACCTGTCCCCGATGAAAGTCAGGATGAAACCTGCTTTCATTCAAAACCAACTCACTCTAAGGAAAGGAGAGCTTTGCGAAAGTTTAAAAAGGAATTGAGTGAGCTCTCGCCTAAGAGAAGAGTTTAATAAAGCGGAGAGGGATTTTCCGACAACAAAAAAGCTTTTCTCCCCAACCGGGGTGATAGACCACCTTATGGCCGATGTGATTACCAGCCAAAGGGCAAAAAGACGGGGTTGAATGCGACTCTACCAATACCAATCTCCTCTGGAGCAAGGAAAAGCAACTCTGCCTGGTATCGGTAACGATTAACATATTCTTTTTTTGAGAGAGGGGAACCCTTACTTAAGAACAGAGAGTGGCCGAGCAAAAAAGCAAGGCAAGGGATAAAGGAGAAGTACCCGGCCCGGCAAAGAAGGGTCTCCCATTAACAGGTTTTTCCTTAGTAAGCTAGCTTTGGTTGCTAAGCAAGCCAGGTTCTCTTTCACTCCTGGAATGAGCCTTTTGGCGACTCTCTCTCAACACAAAGAAAGAAGAGATGAAAGGATCTTCAAGTAGCCCTGACTAAGGTTTGAAAAGATTCCCGGGGGTACTACAGCTTGCGTGGAAGGCTAGGGGGTTTTTAGAAAGCGCGAAGACAGAAGACGTCGTAGGGAACCAATTTCTATCGCTTTCCCCCTCTAGTGGTCATTCATTCTTTTGATGACTCGCAGTCGAAAGAGTTGGTTGGCAGTTCAAACCTCAGAGGGAGTTGAAGAGAGGCCTTTCAGTTCGTTCAAAGGCACTAGGGACGAGCCATTACAGACGGTCTGATGCTTCTGGAGTTCGCTCATATCGAATTGTCCAAAAGCTCATCAACCTGTCCGAGGGATGATGAAGGCGATGCCACAATTGAGGGAACCGCCCTCTTACTCTTTTTTAGATAAGAATGCGAAAGACCCTGACCCTGCCAACCAAGCCCACTCAGATAGACTAAGTAGACTAAAAAAAGTGCACAAGAAAGACTAAGGAAACAAAACCTTTTCTCGATAACGCTGGGCCAAGTAGCGACACTTCACCCAGATTCGATCATCACGTCAACTTGCTTTATTCAACAAAGTGATCAAGCTTCTTAGCCACCGGGGACCGGCCTCGTGAACGCATTCGCTAAAGGCACTACTGGCCGGCTTTCTCAATCTTCAATCTAACTTCAGAAATTGAATAAGCCCACTTGACGAGATTAGATCTAATTCTCTTTCTAACATTTTTGGATTGACAGGAAGCTTTCTTGCTGTGTGATTCTGCCCCCCACTCTGCCAGCAGCCTATGTGTCGATCTATACCCAGTTGATCTACCGCTATTTTACTTTGCACGTTCTGGATAGGCGCGCATCCTCATAGAGCGAGGGGTAGAAAAGATCAATGAAAGACTAGAGCGCGAGCTAGCTGATCTACCGACAAGTCCTTGATTTCTTATCCGCGAAGGCAGACTTGGACTCATTGAAGAAAGCACTTGAGGTGAAGACCAATGAGCGATTGCGACAACTACGGACCCCTTAACTAGGTTTTTTACTAATACTAACTAATAGGCTTTCAGAAGCTTTTCCACACAAAGAGGGGAGGAAGTGCTTGCTGCCAACTTGCCAGACGAGCGGACATCTGAGCTCAGCAGCGCATTTACTATTTGGAGATGGATGGCG